>NC_062520.1:14395345-14580345 GCF_022655615.1 Tachysurus fulvidraco | reverse complement strand
GCAGTCTATGTAGTACAATTCTTACATTCTGCAAGACAATTAAATTTCTGTCAACATAATCATATGATGAGATGAAATCTTAGTGTCACCTGCCTGCCACTACTGGGCTCTGGAACACAACTACACAGCTGTAGGCTGTCTCAGTTGTAAGTTGCTTCATGAACACTTCATCACACTCATTCTCGCCTAGGGCAGTTTAGCTTAGCCAATCCGATTTAGCTGTATGTTTTTGGAAATCCAGACAAACACAGAGAGAAAATGTAAAACTTTGCACAGCATGTAGCCTAAACCCAGGCTTGAACCAGGAACCATTGAGCTGTAGAGTGGTATCCAATTTAACATCAAAAAGCTGCTTTAAATTAGCAAACATTAACTGAAACATCAAGTAAATGTTAATAAAATAAGATAAAAAGAAAAGTTACAGTATTGCTGACATTTTTGATGTATGTATTCTGTGCTCTTGATCTATTTTCCAGACATTGCTTGAACTTGTTTATCAGCTGTCTTTGGTGACAAATGAGCTAAATAGCCTTTAACGTTACTGTATATTAAAGATTTTACCATTTTTACTCACAACCAATGATTTTTTTCCCTGCATTTGCATCAATATACATTCTGGGTCAGCTGCGAGTATGGGCAGCTGACAGCATCAGAACAATTTTGAGGGTCAGTGCTGACCAGCTGATGTAACCCTCAACTCACTCTCCAACCCAGTGTTAGAATCACTCTAAACTTTTCGACTTTCCCATATGGCGAATTAAAATTATGCTAATGCAATTAGTGATTATACCTGAGTGAATGTGGTTATTGTGTGGCACAGTGTAGAACTGAGTGCGCTGACAGCTTGCAGCTATGCTTCTCTTTCCCTGCAAGGCACACAGGTCAGCAAGAGTGACAGAATCGGGGTAAGCAAGCAGTCGGACGCTCCTCTTTAGCCCATAGCATTTTGTGTCACAACTCCAAAACATTAGTGCAATGCATGGCTGAGTGACCACTGCAGTCTTGTACGAACATCAGCATGTGTGTTCAGTATGTGCATGTGCATGAGAAAAGACAGAAGGAGTGAGAGATGTGTGTTCAGCGTGAATAAGTCTGTTCAGCCGACTCTGTCTGATTCCTCAGACTTCCTTTCTAAATGAACCAGAAACTCTTACTTCATTTCACCCCTCCCTTTTCTTCCCAGTCAGTGTGATTTACAGCAGTGGACAGGGCAGAATAATGCCCTCTAGCAAGCGCAACCAATCAGCTTAAATTATGGCCCGTACGTGCGCAGGAGAGAATTAAGCTGAGCTTTGAACGGACATTGGCTATTGTAGCTACAGGGATGAACGCCGGAGTGCACACCTCTAATAGTTACCCTGGAGAAAGCTGCCAGTACAGACCAATGAGTTATTCTTTCCCATTTCCCAGTCACAGTCTAACAGCAAGACACACACAGCTGGTTTTAGCAGATTATTAACTTATTATTTAATTACCAGATTGGCAAAGCAAAACTAACATTGTACCACCCACGTCCTTATTCACAATGTATACTTTTTTTTTTAGATTCTTTTAACTTTCATAAGGAATATTCACATTGGAAGTTTTACATGGGCAAGTGAGATCATTACTAATAAATTATAACTAGAACATAGTATAGAATTATTATCTCTGGAACCCATCAGTATTAGTATTAACAGTATAACAGTATTAGTAATTGTTACAGACTGTGGAAATATATTCATTTTAAAGACTGGAGCTGGAAATGATATTCAAATTAATATGGCATCCATTAAATGCTATTATTCAGCATATCCTGATGAAACTGAGATGTTGGTAATAATTAGGTAATATTCCATGGAAAAAAGGTTTCAGTATGAAGAAACTCCAGCAAGTGATCATTTCAATCGTCTTCCACTTTTAAAATTTCTTTAAAATGTTCATTAAAATATAACTATAACTATATAGATATATAGTATTGTAACTATACATAGTTATAGTTACATTTACATAATGTCTTGCCAGAAAAGAAATGGTTCAGTTTTACATGTAAGTCTTTGAATTTCTAGTACGGGTACAGTCTATAGATATGCTATGGCCATGTAAGCTACTAATGATCAAATGCAATTTGGGTGCTACAATAAGTGGCTATAATAAATATTACTACACAATTTACTAATCATGGAAGCATGTGTACATTATATACCTTCTGTCTGATTTATACAGAAAGCAAGTATCCCATGCAAATTAGATCTGAATCATTACGGTCATTACTTAACAGCTACATATCTGGAACACTTCTTACATCTGAATACATTCTTACTTCTTACTGTAGTCTGTAGAAATTTAGGCTTTGTGCAGGGAAAGTATGTTAAACACAGGCTGAAATTAAAACTCCGTAAAGGCTGTGTATGACGCTAGCCAGCTTTATTGTTTGTTACCACAATCTTAGCCTCAAGATGAAGGGGGAAAAAAAAGAAAAGTTTAAATGAGGGGAAAAAACATGCAATTAAGCATGACTAAAAGACAACGATAGGCAGTAATTAATATTCGATTAATGCCTGAGGAATTTCTTTTAAAGTAATTAAGCATTTATTAATGCGATTTGTAACCCCTGAAGTGTCACAGAATATGCTAAGCAGAATGCTAATGTTAAATTGCTCTGGCCCCCCCATTGCTGAAATGTTCCTCTGCTGCACCTCTTACTGATGCCCAATTAAACACTGTGTCAGTCTGCACTTTGATGGAGTCTGACCATAACTTTTACTGGTCCCAAATCAAACCTACACTTATGCTTAGCTACAATCACATTTGGATGCATTGAACTAATTCTCTGAGCGGACTAAGATTGTTTCAAATGACCCAGGATCAGTTTTTGCCTACACGTGAAAATTATGATGAACAGTAGAGGTTTATACTTTGAGATTCTTGGTATGATTTTTCTTTAAGGCCTTAATCTACTTTGTCTGTCGTTAAGATCCATCATTATTTTAATTGTCTGTTTAACTCACAGACTCTTCTCCAAATCAATTCTGAGAAATGAAATTAGTCTCCTATTAATCTACAAAGCAAGGGAAAGAGAAAAAGAGAGAGAAATTCTGGGTAAAACCAGCATTCCCTATGAATCATTGTGTGTGTGTGTGTGTGTGTGTGTGTGTGTGTGTGTGTGTGTGTGTGTGTGTGTGTGTGTGTGTGTGTGTGTGTGTGTGTGTGTGTGTGTGTGTGTACATGTGTGTGTGGTCATGAGGGCTGACAGCAGGCTCCGCAGGCACTGAGCTGTGCCATGTCCAGATCCAGGATGAACTAGAACAGTGGGCAACATGCTGACAGGGTCTCACTGCCCCTCTTTCTGCCTAATTTAGCCCTGTTCCTTTAGCTCTTACAACCTGAACCCCAACAAGCACAGACACCACCACCTCTCCACCCCTCCCTCAGCCACTTAGCTCAATTCACAATTACTGTCAGCTTCCTTCCTTACCTCTGTGAGCATGTCCAGCTTCTTCTCTCCTCTCCGATATTCCATTATCCTTCTTAATCCATCTTTTCCTGTTGCTCCTTTTCCCTTTTCCACTTACCACCACTGTTTCCTTCTAACCCAGTATCACAGTCTCTGACCCCCTGTGTTTTACTCATTTAGCTTCTGTATCTTTATTGGGTTTTCCTGTATCCGTTCATCATTCCTGTTACTCAATCTCTGACCAGAGGCATCCCTATTAGTTTTGTCTCAGCCTGCACTCTCTCAACTTGTCTTTCACTCCACATGGAAGGATAGAAACATCTCTAAGCTTGTTTGCTATCTCCTACTTTACACATTGCACACTGCTGCTTGTCTTCTCTCTATTGTCACTTTTTTTGATACCTCTGAGCCTGCTGCCTCCCACTCCTTACACTGATATATACACACTCTGTCTGTCAGTCAGTCTCTGGTCTGATAAACATTGAAACTGAGATTTTCTCTTTGTCTCTCTGGTAAATAACAGGATCTGGTTCTTAGACCAGCAGGTATCCACTCTCCTACCCCATGCAGCATCAGTGACTATCTAAATCCAACCTTTATCCTTTACCATGTCAGTGGGCCATTAAATCCCTTCTCTTTCTGACAGAAGAGATGGATCTTTGTCTACCCAGAGGTTCTGACATACTGCATTATGTCCTAGAAACATGCTTTTTGAATGTAAAGCTATTAATCTCTGCACAGATCTCTTACCATCTGTTGCCATGTCAGTACCAGCTAACGGTACAACCAAGAAGCCGCAGATGGAAATGCAGAATGATTAGTTTAAATGTGGTGATGAGCACTGGATTAATTAAAACAGGGGATTAATGTTTATTTTGTTTACACAGGAGGTAAATTTTGTGGTATTTACACCTTGAGAATAAATGGTGTGAGGTCATTTATAATTTAGATGACAGAAAACATTGAAGCTAGCTTGGTTAAAGATTGATGAAGAGCGTGGCTTTTGTCATACTGTGTGTAATTTTTCTTAGTAATAATCTACAAGCAAATATGAGGCAGATATTTGTAGTTGTGTAGATAAAACTATAGATAAGTTTACTTGCTTTCTCTGTCACTAGGTTTCGACATACTAGCTAGTTAAATCATTAGCCTTAGTCATTAGCTGGCTTTTGCTTAGCATTCCATAGTTCCCGGTTGCCTTTACAAAAGTGTTTTCATTTTGCTTCACTTTAATCACTTGAAGATGTTGTTTTCTATTGCCAAACACATATATGTATGACTTCCAATTGGATCCTCAATAAGTTTTCATGAAAACCTGTTGAATTCAAATATTTGTATTTGATACATTTTTGTCATTTTTTCACTTCAAAATATCAGTTTACATTATTAGTTTTGTGAAGCTGCCATTTCTCAGTGTGTGAGCTAGATGGAAAGAGAAAAATACTCAATCAGTGTGTGTTAGAGCAGGATTAGTGGTCAGACATATACACATTCCCGTTACTGGCACTGAAGAACATCTTTAGTATCTGCGTTTCAGGTCAATTCTCCCTCCCTGTGTGAAGTAACCGTTTTTTCATATCTCCCCCATCTCCTGCCACCATCCATGGTCCCAGGCCTGCGTCTGCCGTTCTGAATCCCTTTTTCCCGATTTCATGCCTAAAGGTCAGAGTTTAATAGGCAGCAAAAGAATAGGTCTGCCACAGACACAACAAACAGAGGCCCATGGGATCTGTTTGCTTACTCACTCTTTTCATTCCTCTTTTTCCACCCCCTCCTCCCCCTTTCTTCGCCTCGGTTCCCTCCATGCAGGCTGCACCGAGTGAGGCCCTGTCAATATCCTGTCACCAGATCAGTGCTTTATACCTATTTGCAAGGTTAATTGCCATTTCAGCGGCTTGTATTTACACAAGAAGGCCATGTTAGACAGCTAATAAAGACTGGGAGGCAGCAAGCTCGACAAATTAACAAAAGAAGCTGGAAGCAAAAGCTAATTACCACATACAGTACACAATCATCCGCACAAACAAACAAGCCACTCGCGCCCTGGTAGCGTTCACTGCGCAATGAGCGTGTTTCTCTATCCGTGAGCTGACAAGCTGAGAGAGTGAAAACTAAACAGTGTGAAATCAGCCAGAAGAAAGGGGGAGTGGATGAGGCAGTATTGTAACAGTGAAGGAGTGAGGTCATCAAAAGATAGCTGCCAGTTTATTTGCAAAGTATTGAAGAATGTCAAGTGCTGGTTTCAGCTGGGTGGAAATTCTATAGAAGACAGTGAGAAAGAGGCAAAAAAAAAACAAATAGGATGGGCTAAAAACCAGACTGCTTTCCACATTTTGGGGTGTCTCATCAGGTGGAGCATCATACTGTACAGCACTGGAAACAAACTCAAATTCACTGAATGTGTTTTTGGTCTCTGATTGTCTTAGCCTTGGTTAATCTTTGTGTAGAAGTTCTGTGAATATTCTTCCCATGTTTGTGCATGGTGTCTTGTGATGGATTGGTGTCCCATTCAGGGTCCAAAGCTCATGGGAAACATTCTCAGGAATTTTTTTTAACACCAAACAGGATCAAGTGTTAAGTGAGCATCATTGATTGAATAAGCACCTTCTATCAATCCGTCCACTTTTCCTGAAACACAGATTAATTGCACACTATTCATCATATACTGTATCTTTTAAATTTAATGAAGTAAATTTACTCTGAAGTATCTCCCCCACAACTGGGAAGAGTTGAAGAGTGCTGGAGCAATGGCTGATAGAAGTAAAGAAAGGAGAGACAGAGGTGAATCTGATGAGCTGGCTTAGTGACAGAGCTTTCCAAATCCCTGAGTGTCCAAGCTGTGTTGCTCAGCTATAGACTGTCCACTCCCCACTAAGTGGCTGTCCCATTAGGGGACACAGGAACATTGGGAGAAAGGAGACGGAGGATAGAGGAGATTGAGATGGAGGTGGTGGATGCATGTCTGTCTGTCTGTCATGGATAGTTTGCCTGCATTGCTAAGGAAGTGAATAAGTTCATACACATGTACACACATTCACAATCATTTTGGTAACTGCTTCACAGTGCTGTCTTTCCCTTTTTTCACACTTTTCTCTGTTTCTCTATTTCTAGTCATCAGAGACCCCCAGACAGCCCTCCCCTTACCACACAACACCCCCACCCCACCATCACCACCACCACATTAAGCCTCAGTACTTTGTCAGAGTCAGCAGCAAAAACAGACGGTCAGAAAAAAAAAAATTAAAGAGGAGGAGCAAAAAAGTATTGATTAGCCTTCAGTGCTCCATGTGGGCTACTCTGATCGATTAGGAGTGTAAAAGCTGAGCTTCGGCCCCTTTACTTTTCCCTCTCTCTCTTACTCTCTTATTCTCTATCTCTCGCTCTCTGTCTCTCTCCCCGTCTTTGCTTCTCCTCCTGTCTCTGGGGCTCATTGTTCGTGAAGTGAGTGATATAATAGTTCTTTGAGAAGTGGCGGGTAGAGCAGGATGAACGGGGCTGGTCATGGCGTCTGGCTAGAGGGGGAAGCTGGGAGTGAGACACCAAGGAGCAGAGAAAAAGTCTCAATGACAAAAGGTCAGGGCAGCTGGGCTTAGGGCGATTGGGACCAAAGGGAGTAGAAGGATAATCTGCTAAAGCCCAAAAAGGAGAGATTCAGCATGCACACCACCCTTGTAAGGCCCAAGAGCAAATTTGCACATAAATAAAGAGCCAGTGTCGCTTTGAGCGAACAGGTCTAAAAAGAGAGGGAGAGGAGACAGTGAGACTGCAGCTGTCTGCCTGTCAGATAACCGTCTGGCTACTCTAAAGCACTTCATGCCTCCATTGGTTTTGGACATTCTGGGAGTGGGTTTTGAAAGAGTGATAAGATTTTTTTTAGCATACTTATGATTATATGATTCACACTTCTTCCTTTAACTTGTTGGTGGAGCATCAAGATTTCTAACTAGAAATCCAGACACTTACGCACAAAAACACATGGATTGTTTTTGCATAAGCACACACACACAAGCATGCATGCAAACACACACAAACACAATAAATAGAATAAAAAATTGTTAGAAATTGATAGAAATAAACTCACACAGAGCACACCAGGATGGCCATTTGAGTGGTGTCTGAAGAGTTGACATGCATATAAGCAATTCTTTGCTGACAATTTCTTTTTAAAACATGTAACAATAGATGAAAGCTTCCTTTTCACAGGGCATCATACATCATTTACTGTCGAAAGAAATCCTACAAATGTGTTTCACCTACACTGACATGCATTTAAATGCCTTTGTAAAGCAATTTATAAAATGTGTTACAGACATGTCCCCCTGTCACTTTGAGCCAGGATAAAAGTAAAGTTTTAGACCAATTTTCATGAGCAATAAGCAAAGCTGTGTACTTCAGTTCTTAAAGTCAGCAAATCATCTTTAACTCCTTAAGTTTTGTCAGTCCTTTTGTTCTATTCAGGTCATAAAATCCCTGCTTGTGAAAGTCCACTTTAGACACTCAGCAAATCATCTGATTCTCAGCATGTTAAGTGATGTTTAGCTTAAATAAAGGTGAATGCAAAAAGTGCCAAGATTGTATGGTTATAGAAAGGAAATTATTGTTAATCACACTATAGTGTCACCTAGATGAGTCTGGTTCCTCTCAAGGTTTCTTCCTCATATCATCTCAGGGAGATTCTTCCTGCTCATTAGGGATTAATTTAGATTTTAATTTTAAATTTTAGCATTTTTATTCTGAATTTTATTTGTTTATGACTTTTTTAAAATTATTTAAAATTATTTTTTTTTAAAACCATATGCTTTTAGGAAGTAATCTTAATTTTTAAGTGATCTGATATATATATATATATATATATATATATATATATATATATATATATATATATATATATATATATATATATATATATATATATAATATACAATTAAACAGGTCCATGGCTACAAAACATTTGAAAACCCTCTTCATATATTATCTACTAAACTACTGTAATCTACTGTAACTGCTTTATTAGGTTCAGGGCCGTGGCTGATCTGGAGCCATCCTGGTAGTATTGGGTGTAAGGCAAATAATTTACAGTCTATCACAGGGCAACATGCACACCCACCTTTGCATACTAGGAGCAATTTGGCATAACTAATCCACCCATCTGCATATTTTAGTGAGAACCTGGAGGAAACCCACATAAACATGAGAAGTAGGTTTAAAAATCCTGACAGTCAGTAAGCAGAACTCAACTAAGGATCAAATCAGGGACGGTGGAGCTGTGAGGTGGCAGCACGACTCACTGCACCATCACGCCATCATCTACTAAACATCAACTGTTAACAGCGTTTAGAATCGCTAGTGTGGTCAACTGACAAGTTGTTGACAGTCTATAGATAGATTTGTTGACTAGGTGTAGAGTGTCTACAGTGGATTATTGAAGCTGTTACCTAATTTCCATAAAACATTACTACAGAGGGCTGCCCATCATTTTTTTACCATCACACTTCTGCAATTAACAACAACAAAACTAAAACCACAGTAATACTGAGAAATGTGCAAGGTTCATTACTCATAATTCACATATCAGACCTTTAAAATTTCACCAATGATGGCCAGAGTGACTCTAAAAGTGTAGACTTATTTAAGCTCATGTTTTCAGTGAGGAGAATTGGACTAGAATTGGACCTAGCAGGTGGTATTGATCAATCTAGGGAGTTATGAACTAACTGTCATTTCCCTTTCATGGGTGGCTCAATAGATATTGACTGAGGAATGAAGCATGTGCAAGTGCTTGGACTTAAGGGCTAGATAGAAACGATGAGAACAAAAGGGAAATTGGAGAGGCTAATGGTGCATGCACAAGTACATATGCACAGGCCTTTCACTCATGAGAGTGCATATGCGCGCACACACAAACACACGCACACACACACACACACACACACACACACACACACACACACACACACACACACACACACACACACACACACACACACACACACACACACACACACACACACACACCTGGCTGCATCTAAAGAGATGGGGTGCATTATGGTAAGAATACACTAAGGGTTTCAGGAGCATAGAAGATTGACACAGATCTAGGCACAAAAGGTAAAACCAAGTGAAACACTGAAGAGAGCTAAGCACATGTCTCTCTGTAGGAGCAGGATTTAGATGTGTGTGACACACAGGATGTCTAAAGCAGCTCTGCAGTGGCGTGAGGCTGTTGGACATTGACAGGCACGCTTGGTCCACAGATCTTTCACAGATCACAGCCACCCTGCTGTGAAAAGCAAATCTCCAGCTCGTCCCAGGCTACCCACCATGCTTAGCTTAGCTCCATTTCACGCTGGAGGCATCGGCCCAAAAGCCTGCACAGCTAAAGGGATAAGACTGGCCACTTAGGGCGAACCACGATTTTTCCTCTATAGCTTTAATTCCATCTTAACAGATATTCAATGCCTTTTATCCCTTTCAGTATTGCCTCAAAACAGACTGCTTTTCAAGCGCATATGACTCCATGGTGTTTTTTGTCTTCTTATATTTAATCTCTGTTTAGCTGTTGCTGCAATATCTCTCGTCCTCTTCCTGCCTTCTTCTTTGTTGACTTTTTTTCTCTTTTTCTCGCCTCCACTGCCCTGCCTGCAGCTGCCAGCCTTGTTTACAGAAGGGTATCCATCGGATCACCTCTGCTTTCCGTCACACTTGCTGCTGTCTAAGAGAGAATTGGGTGGAACAACATACATGGCGAGACAAGAATGAAAGAGTGATTCTTTCCAAAAAAAAGGAAAAAAGGATTAGTCCCAACACCCTAGCTCACCACCCATGGGGCATGCAGCTACGGTAGCAGTTGCAGAAGGAAGTACCCATGGAAGGAAGAGCTGTTCTTTGAATAGGAGCCATCACTAGCATCCTCCTTGTGCAAGACACACGCTAAGTCCCCCTGAAGACTTACAGACACAAACAACTCTAAGCATGTTAGCTTCAGCAAAGCACGCACTATACAGTTGTGTTGGTTGGCTGGGGAATGGGAGTGCAGCATGCTAGAAGGCAGCGTGATTACAATACAAAGCACAGGATAGCTGCTGACACCCTGAGCACTTCCTGCTTAAACCCTATGCTACTTTAGAAGAGGTAAAATAAATGAGCCACAGAACACCCACATGTAGCCCTTGGATATTTCTAAATGTATGGAAACAAATACAGTGGGTGGTGTCCTTGGATATTGCAACTCACATGTAAAAATATATATTATATTATATCATAGGAACATATTCTAAAAACAAATTCTATATAGCAGTTGAATTAAATGTACTATAATTAAAATTTATGTAGCTTTATTTTTATGTAGCTTTATGTTTCTGTATAATACAGCTTGCTAGGACTTTATTTTATTATTTTCTTTCCCATTCTCTCACATCTCTGACTCTGACTCACTGTCTGGGGGGTGTTGCTGAGGCTGGGTCAGGGTTAAATCCCCTCTCTCTCTCTATTACTTGGTTCTGCAGTGTTCCGTAATACCTGGAGTAGTCAAGCATATGAATAAAGAGGAGGTGAAATGACTTGCCTCCTGACTTGACAGAAGTGCTGAACCACAAAGAACACCTTGAAGGGCATGTTAACTGTCAATAGAGTTTTATGTAAGCCTGCACACCATTAACATAAAACTAACTCTTTCTCTCTTTCTCTCTTTAGTTTGCTTTTGGATTAGCAATGTAAGAATTTTGGTAGAAATGCCACCAAGTCTGAAACTCCAGTCTTTGTGTCATGTGATTGATTGATGACAAAAAAAACATATAAACACACAACATTTCCACAACATTAAAGAAACACATATATTCAAAGCACACCCAGGCACTAACGCATACTAAACCATGCACACATACATCTCACCTGAAGCCTATTCACTCTGTGTTGCTACGTGACCAGCCACTGTACAAGCCTGAGTGCTGTTTTGTAGGCATGGTGAGGGAGCGTGCTGTGCATCGTGTACTGGCTGGATGCATATGGAAGGCATGTTCTCTCCACTCTCTTAGTGATGCTACCTATTAGGCAGTGTGTGTATGTCCGCACAGACAGTCTGCACTCTGTCCCGGTAATGTGCCTCAGCACAAGGATAGCTCATATAGTCAATGAAGGGTGTAGCCTATAATCAAAGCCTCTGAGGGACCTGCAGAGATCCAACTGCAACTGGGCACTAAATTACGTGATACTTGGTATTATTTTGGATTTTGGCAGATCAATGGAACATGTCACTGGAAAAACAAATAGGTTCAAGTTTTACACAACGACAATGGAACTTTGATCTTGTGTAATCAAATAATAGATAAACTGTATATACTTTTAAACTGTTTGAAGAGTTACACATGTTGGGATTAATACAAAGATTGCAGACATCTGTGGTCACACCTCAGACCCTCAGACAGCTGTACGTGAGTCATGGGGTGGAATTTGAGTGAGTGAAACGGAGGCATGTGTCTCTGGTGTCAAGCCCAATATGCTGAATTTCATGTTTCATTTGTTAATCAATGCATAAACATGTGTAAAAGATGAATGCTCGGTCAGATTATCCTTCAAACCATCTGCCATCTTCTTTAAATTAGTCCGTAAAAAGGCCAGATGAAGAAAAACATTGGCATTTTTATGAAATTTGCTCTAAAATGTATTACAATTCCATTATTTCAACTTAAAATAGTGAGTCAAAAGTATGATAAATTCGGATGCATTTTAAACCAGAAAAGCCTCACAATCTATGAGAGTGCATCCTCCTCACATATATCACGTAAGTGGTTCAAGCAACAGTTTGTCTTAGCTAATCAGTAATTAACGAGTGATTATATATTCAGAGGATATCGATGCACATTTAGCATGCGCTGGTGAGTAAATGATTCTTCAGCGTGGCTCATGTAACTCTGCGACTATGACATTTCCCATCACTCAAGAAAGAGGAATTGCCTAAACGCACCAGAAATGTGAATTAGCATGTCAAATAACGGCTATTAAGCTGCCCATCAAGACAGTCCTGTCACAACCACTGAGTGAGAAAAAGTGAGTAGTGGTGTAGAAAATTAAGAATGATTCACTTAAACATCAAATTGTGGAGCCTTGCTATGCTACACTTAGCATGGGAAATTTGCCATTTATATCGGGAGTAAGGGCAATTAATTATTGGGATTAATTGAGATCTGCTGAATCTGAGTGTCACGGCACTTCAGAGACAATCCTGAGACAATGTTTCTTCACTACAGGGATTGATGTTATGTGAAGCTAATGAACACTAATGAGCAGTGTATATGTGTATAATTAGCAACATTTTGAAAATGTCAGTCTATTTTTGCATGGTGATTAATCTTTGATTCATAATAACGAAGAACACTAATAGTCAAGTGAATCTGTCATGAAGGCAAACAAGAAATTAGGGGAAAGAGACAATAACCCCCATGGCCTGTGCTCGATGACCCGACTGTTAGTGCTACGTTCAGGGTCCTGACCCATTGACCCTAACGGCTGACTCAAAGTCTCATATGCAGTTATCTACACTTCTATACCATCCTTACTTCATAGCTCCAGCACAGGACCATTCATCCAACACTGCAGGTGATTTAACACTGTAACTCCACCTGCCAGAGCCCCTCTGCTCACCACCTTTGATTAATCATTCTCTATGTGGGATTTATTGCATGCAAGATATTTGCTTCAGCACTTTAATAAGTGTGGAGGAAGAACGGGGAACAAGATTAATCAGAATGAGCCTACTACTGGGCACCCACAAAAAAAACCCTCATAATTAATGACTATGAATATGCACATTTGTTTATCTACTACTGCAGTGTGTGGTAAGATGAGTGCAACACCGTGAGCTTCTCGTCTACATGGATATGTATATTCATTTGTGTGTACTGATGCATATCATCAGTATTGGATCTATGTGTCCTTGTGTACATGTATACAATACATGAGCCTAAATGTGAATTTCCTTTCTGTCATATCTTAGTGTTTCTCAACGTGCTGCATAATCCATTGTACAGTGATATGGCACATTGCCCTGCCTCCTCCTCCCTGCTTCCCTCACCACTAGCTCAGCCTACTCAGGTAGGTTCCTTCTCCTCCTCCTCAGCTCATAATCACACTAACAAGGCCAGTGCATGGGGGAAATAATGATGCACGTGTGTCGGCCCATTTATCAGAGTGTTTTACAGCGGCCGCCGCGTGGAAGTAATTAAACCCAAGCATCATTACAAGGAACGCTCTCCTTTAATAGAGATCCAATGAGGCTCCGGAGGCCTGAGCCGTAATTGTACCTCCCAGTTCTCCCATTGAGAAAGTCTGTTTAATTAGCAAGGAGACAGAGTACCCAAGCACCGGGTGATGC
This sequence comes from Tachysurus fulvidraco, assembly GCF_022655615.1. Lineage (NCBI taxonomy): Eukaryota > Metazoa > Chordata > Actinopteri > Siluriformes > Bagridae > Tachysurus > Tachysurus fulvidraco. The sequence continues at coordinate 14,566,540 of NC_062520.1, read as the reverse complement.
ACAGTTATTCCTTGGGGTTCTCCGTTTATTCGCGTACACTGCAGAGATGGAACTTGGCTCAGGTCTGTTTGACATGAGCATGAGACCACAGAGAGTTATACTGTAGCTCAGATCCTGAGAAACAGGCAGAAATAAAGAAAGCAGCCTGGGAATCTCTGAAGATGTGATCTAATACCATCACTTCATGTTTGGTTTTAGGCTCTGGAACTATCACTGATATGACCAGAATAAAGCAGATACTGAAGATGAAAAATGAATGAATGAATGAATGAATGAAATATTTCTGTAAGTGTGACACACAAAACACACTTTACATTCTCAAGGATCCTTCTGATGGCTGGGGTTTGTGATATAAGAATGACGTAAGGGAGGTCACAATACATTCAACTTTTAAGACTTTCTCTGCTTGATCGTCAGTGTATTTCTAATGTAATCTTTTCTGTTAGTAAAAATGGAGACAGCACATTTTTAGTTTGCTTGGAATGTAAAGGAGAGGGGCACGGTGGCTTAGTGGGTAGCACGTTCGCCTCACACCTCCAGGACCGGGGTTTGATTCCCGCCTCCGCCGTGTGTGTGCGGAGTTTGCATGTTCTCCCCGTGCCTCGGGGGTTTCCTCCGGGTACTCCGGTTTCCTTCCCTGGTCCAAAGACATGCATGGTAGGTTGATTGGCATCTCTGGAAAATTCTCCGTAGTGTGTGTGATTGCGTGAGTGAATGAGAGTGTGTGTGTGCCCTGCGATGGGTTGGCACTCCGTCCAGGGTGTATCCTGCCTTGATGCCTGATGACGCCTGAGATAGGCACAGGCTCCCCGTGACCCAAGAAGTTCGGATAAGCGGTAGAAAATAAGAGAGAGAGTGAGTGAGAGTGGAATGTAAAGAATCTTTGGAGAACAGTAATAATGACTTCTATATATTTTGGGACATGGTGTTTATTAAAGGCTGTTTAATATAAATTTGATAGAACCATAAAGGGCCATAGATAGAGAAAGCATAATCAATTTACTGGAGAATTATGATTGTGATAACTCCCACACTGATAATATTAACCAGAACAATTTAATAATAAGGAAGAGCTCATGTCTCTGTCAGGGATACTGCTAGAAAATCAGTGATTATTAGATTATTAGTACGTAAATTAAAAGTGCCAAGCTCACACTTTTTAACACATTTAAGGAGGCTTTTTGGGTATATTGTTCATAATAAAATTATTCAATAATTCAGATACCCCCCCCCCCCTCTAGAATTATTTGAAAGAATATTTTAGGAGAAATGAGACACAATGAGCTTGTCATATTCATAAGATACATGTGTCCTATACACAAAGCAAGTGCGATGCATATAGTCATTTCATTACACCCAAGAATATGCAAACACACACACACACACACACACACACACACACACACACACACACACACACACACACACACACACACACACACACACACACACACACACACACACACAGAACCTTCTCTCACCCCTCAGCCTTGATCAAGCCTGATCCTGAAGTTATCGATCTAACCCCCCCCCCCCCCCCCTTCGTCATTCAGCTCCCTGGATAATTGAGGCCGCTTGAGCCTGATCATGCCACCAATTAACCGACATGTGAGGAGTGACGTTGCGTGCACCGCTGCCTCTTTCAAGCAAAGAGACCAACGGTAGCATGGTGTTAGCGTTAACTTAGCAGCAGGGCTGCGAAAGAGGCTGTAAACATCCATTAGTCGTTAGAGACCTCCTCATTATTCCTCCCAAAGCTCTCTCATTAGCACAGCACTAGCTGACAGGTAAACACGGTTAATGGCAATGGCCTATCAATAGCTACGTTGTATGTTAACAGGACTTGTCTGCTGGGGGATGGGGGACAAAGAGAGGTATACAGGAGGGCATATCATTAGTGTGACTGCTTGAGTGAGATGAAGCTAAATTGTAATAACTTTACTGCTTGGTGGTGAGGTCCAGGAGTGTAGGGAAATTCATCTCTATACATGAGTATAGGTTTAACACTGGTATACTGTAGCTTGTATGTGTTTGCACTTTGCCACAGTATGTACAGTATGTGGTGACTTAGCTGGTTCTGTGAGTTCACAGAGAGGCACAAGGAAGGAGTAGACAGGAAACACAAAAAAGAAAGCAACCACAAGAAGCATTATTTATGTTTAGAGTAGGTTCATTTCAAGTTCACATTACTATGGGATGTCCCCAGGCGGTAAGAGCCAAGTGTGTGTGTGTGTGTGTGTGTGTGTGTGTGTGTGTGTGTGTGTGTGTGTGTGTGTGTGTGTGTGTGTGTGTGTGTGTGTGTGAGTTTGTGCACATGTGTGTACCCAGTGTGTGGGAGATGGTCCCATGACTGATTATGGTTCAGAGATGAGTGAGATTGTGGATCATCAGAGGATAAGATAAAGGGAGAACTAAATCAGCTCTTGCCACAAATAAAAGCTTGCAACAACTCTAAATCTAACACGAAATATTCTCTGAGTAAATAAAATGAAGCATTTTGTCTATTTTTAAACCAAATGTTAAAATTCTCAGATATGTCTGCTTATATTTGGTTCCTAACATGAGTCAAAAACAAGTACCTTTTTCAGGCCCCCCCCAATACACACACAGTTAAATTGTAGTTTTTTTTTCTCTTCCTTTTTAGGGCCACTTTTCCAGCACTCTAATTACGCCAGCTGACCTCCCACAGGTCGCCTGTGCAAGTGCCGCTCAGATCAATATTCATTCTTTTAGATCCGTCATCTGCTTTTGACACTATCGACCACACACTGTCTCTCCATTCCTTTTTTTTCTGATTTATTCATTTATTTGCCCTGCACCACTACCAGTACCACCCCACATATACATCGCCGCCCCTGAGGCTAGACCTTGCACATACATAAAGGTCAGGATGCATGAAATAGTTAACCTGGCATTATCTCTGTTTTTCTGACCTGAAATGTGTGTGTGTGTGTGTGTGTGTGTGTGTGTGTGTGTGTGTGTGTGTGTGTGTGTGTGTGTGTGTGTGTGTGTGTGTGTGTGTGTGTGTGTGTGTGGTTCTTATAGGAAAGAATAAGGCTAAATTGAAATTGGCCTTCACTAATGAACACTCTGACCATATTCTACAACCCACTCTGGGTGCAGCGCAGGCAGAGTGTTTCTGGTCAGCGCTATAGTGGATAAGTGGTGGGTCACTAATGAACTAAGAGAGGGCTCGTCCAAGGTCAAAGCCTTCATTTAGGAATCTCTACCGGGCATCTGCCACTCTGCATACACAAACATTATGGTAATGGACAAGCGCTGCTTTTTCGCCTTCTTACTACCATTATTTTATTCTTTTTTGGATGGATTGGCTCATATCACTCATGCTTTCCAGTTTGAGTTATGCTGATTTCTAAAAGGACCTTTTAAAGGTCTTGTCAATTAGATGAACATGGTCTGCTTTTAAGTTCACAGCGATTTGGGTACGTTATGCATGCTGAAAGTACTGTAGCACAGGAAGTTAGGACACACTCACAGATGCAAAGTGTGCCGGCAAAACGAATGGGGTCTGGAGTGAACAAGTATGCAGCAACCCTGCATGATTAAGCTACGTGGTGACCTTAGAACTGCTAATGTGTAGATGCATGTTCAATCTAGAAGAGAGCGGGAGATGGATAAAGCAAGAGCATATAAGCAATATATGAAAGGAAAAAACATGAGTGACAGTGTGTTTGTGGTTGTATGCATATGTTTACTTTTGAACATGGACTTTGCAAACTCCTCTTCAAGTAGACCTCCTCCAGGGCAGGGTCATACCTACATCTCTGTCTATATCTCTCACTTTATCACTTTCTGTTTGTCGATCCTTCTCTGTGGGAGCTTTCTCTTACCCACTACATGATTGACACTTGACAGTTATGTGCCATTCTGAACTGCGTATAAAAGAGACACACGCAGTGTAACCCAGAGGTGCCGATAATACGATCACACACAGAATCCATCAAAGCAGCGGCTGACTTTCATTTTTAAGCTTGGTTTATTGAGAGAAATGTCACCACAGAACATTAGCATGAATTATATATTCCTGATAGTGGTGGACTGTTTTTTGTAGAGGATGTGTCAAGTTTCTATTCTTCTTCTGTTTCCTAATAATTTTTATTAATTAAAATACCATTCTCTTGTATTTCCATCTATGATCTCTCTCAGCTCTGGTTGTTTCTACTTTTAGAAGAATAGAAGTATGATCTTCGCCATAGCCCACCAGGCTCAGGGCTCAGATGTATCTACCCCATGAGCCACCCCTTTATTGAGAGAGAGAGAGAGAGAGAGAGAGAGAGAGAGAGAGAGAGAGAGAGAGAGAGAGAGAGAGAGAGAGACTTTGATAGAAGACAAGATATCAATCATCTCCTCATCGGACCTCTGGGAAGCTCCACCAGGCATTCTTGCTTCTCTAAATCACTTGTTCATCGACAGTATAAAATAAAATAAAATATTAAAAAACAGCTCCTAAAAAACAGGCAGAGTGATAGCAGACAAAAAAATATACTGAAAAGTCATTGCCACAAATTACCCCAACTACAAGATTAAAGAAATAAAAGGGGTAGGATGGAAAAGGGAGATTGTGGAGATTAGGAAGTGTAGAAATTGAGAAGGATGGAATGAGCGGGACGTCTAGGCTGGTGGGCCTTACAAAAATCAATGGACAAACAATGCACAAGGCCACAAGAAAGAAACAAGCATTTAATTTTTATTATTTATTATTATTTTTTTATAGAGAGAGGAGCATGAGGGAGCTCTAAAGTGCTTTAGGCAGCTTCACTACAATGCCCTGCAACATACCAGGCTTGAGTGACCACATTAACTACAGGCAAATAAAGCAAAACCTAAAGGAGTTTAAAGCAGAGGATTATGGGTAGTCTCTTCTCCCACAGTGGCTCTATATCATCAGCTAGGTATGAGGCTCTACTTTGGGGTGGTTGGCTGCTCAAGAGCAGAAGCAAAGTATTACTAATAGTTGGGTTTAATGTTTCAAGTGGTAATCCAGAGTGTGGGCCAGCGAGCACAGCACTAAGGTAAACAGCTCAATAGTATTGATCCTGCTTCCTGTGCACTTCAGCCAGAGCAGGCAACATGCAATGCATTAAAAGCTCCTGCTCTGCATTACACATCACCAGCTAAGGCACTGAGAGCTTCTTAGAAGTGTGTGACAGCATTTATACACATGACAAAATACTCAGAACATGGCAACCATGGAATTTATGAACAAGAAACTGTGGACAATTCACAAGTAATACACATAAAAGACATAGATTAGAGATTAATGAACTTTTCTTCATGACTACATAGCTGTTAGAGTTCATCAGACCATATATATATATATATATATATATATATATATATATATATATATATATATATATATATATATATATATATATACATTCAAGTATTCAATTAAATTTTATTAGTATAGCACATATAAATATGGACATTTTTGAAAAAGCAGTTTTACAGCAATATAAAAAAGTTTTACACTAATATACAGTCTGTGTAAAATGATAAAGTTTCAAATTAAAATGTATATATTCGCTAATGAGCGAGGCACAAATAATAGTATTAACAACAATAACAGTGCAATGTAAGCCATATACTCCAATATGTATATGATTATCTATCTATCTATCTATCTATCTATCTATCTATCTATCTATCTATCTATCTATCTATCTATCTATCTATCTATCTATCTATCTATCTATCTATCTATCTATCTATCTATTATTACTATTTTTATTACTATTATTTTATTAAATCTATTTTCTGAACATAGTGTACTACTTTGGAAAACACAACACTGTTTAGTACTGTAGAGTTTGAAGTGCGAATACACCGTGGCTGGGATGCCAATCCATCAAAGGCCAATAATATCTATCAATCTATCTATCTAATTCTCTCTCTCTCACTCTCTCTCTCTCTCTCTCTCTCTCTCTCTCTTTCTCTCTCTCTCTCTCTCTCTCTCTCTCTCTCTCTCTCTCTCTCTCACACACACACACACACACACACACACACACACACACACACACACACACACACACACACACACACACACACACACACACACACACAAACACACACAGAAGCATGCATCTTATATTTACAAATCCACCTACTTCCCTGTTTGGGAGGTGAGAGGAAATGGGAGTGAACCTGGAGAAAACCCACACAGACATGAACGTATGCAGAGAAACTCTGCATAGAGAACAGACAGTAACTCAGGATGGAACCAGGAACCCTGGAGCTGTGAGGAGACATGCAGAACATATAGTGAATATAAATAAAAATCCACACTACTCCATTACTTATCTAATTATTCGATGTTATTAATATTGAACTATAACGTGTACAAAAAGTGGAGCGAAGTCACCCCTGTAATCATTTGTATAGAGTTTTGAAGCATGAATTTAGTAACTTTGGCATGCGAGTATGCACACACACACATGCAGACATACACACCTTTTAAGATAATATATCTTAGGGGTCACATTCACTGTATATTTGATGCTAAATATGCTTTATATTGGAAAGAGCAGAGAGAGAGTGTGTGTGTGTGAGTGTGTGTGTACGAGCCAATGAGACAGGGAAACCCAGCCGCTTCTGAGCCTATTATGACGCTTAGCAGTCAGTGTGTAACCTGATTACTGCTGTGCAATGCTGGGCCAGGCTGTGCAAATTATGGTCTGTTGTAGAGATTGGGTATTTCCTTAATTTAAACAATAATTCAATGCCCCACCTTTAGACCTCCCATTGATGTGTGGCTGCTTTATTTAATGTGTTAATTACGCTGGCTCGATTGGTAATTCCCAGCACAAAGATTTACTGTGCAGAGAGAGAGAGAGAGAGAGAGAGAGAGAGAGAGAGAGAGAGAGAGAGAGAGAGAGAGAGAGAGAGAGAGAGAGAGAAAGGGGGGTGATGTGGATCTTAGATGTTATTTACAAGAAACAGGGAAAGATCTTTCGTTCACTTGTCCTTTTTCAAAAAATTTGATTCTTCAAACATGTTGTCTCATTGATGAAGGTTCAGAATCTGAGGTTTTTACTTGCTTTTGATTTGTGTCATTTGATTTCATCTTGTTACCAGTCTGTTATGTGTTCTAAGAGGTGATTTAATTTTATGACAGTTCACACACACACACACACACACACACACACACACACACACACACACACACACACACACACACACACACACACACACACACACACACACACACACACACACATACACAAAAAGCAAATACAAAGAGGTATTTTACACATGTGAAATTAGTACCCACATCTCGTCTGAGCATCTGACTGGCCCTCTTATTATTATCCCATTATGCTGACAATCCACGCAGAAGCTAGTGCCAAGTTATAAAAGTTGCACACAACAATTTTCTAGCCACCCATAAGCTACACAAATGCTCAGTGCTACAGTTCACCTAAAAGACTTGCTGTGGCAGGGTGTGAATTAAGACTTTAATCCCACTGCAGAAAGTGGAGAAAATAAAGAGAACTGGTTGGGTAGGGTTTTAATAACCAAAATCTTTAATAGCAAAATGTTTCTGCAGCAGGCCACTGAAGCATTTCCGGGGGTGTTAAACCAGGAACAAAATCCCAACTAAAAACATAATAACAGTGGCAATAACAGGTTTCTCATATTCTTCTAACCGGTTTAGGAAAGGTATGCTACATTCATAACATGTTACTGAATAATGGAAATACTAAAATGTTGGTTCTGCTTCGATTCAAAACAGTGCATTTTCAAACACCTCTACAACAAGCCATGTTACTTCATAATCCTCTAAATGTTCTTTTCTAATTACTGTACATACCTATCTTTTACAGTTTACTCTAGTTACTCCGTTATATGTAGTGAATAGTGAACATTACATGTGTACACACAGACAAATAACTGAATATAGTGGTGCAAATAACTGGAAAAAAAAAACAACAAAACAGTTGAGATGCAGCTTATATTTCTTTACGCTGAAGCTATGAAAATTGCTATGCACATATGCTTTAAAAATCTGTCATCACACTGTTTTTGTGGTTAATGCTAACAAGCTATCCAACAAAAACTAGCACTAATCTTAGCTAGTCTGATATTAACTGAATACAGAGTAGCTTGTATGCTAACAACTACAGTAGTGATCACAATACAAACAGGCTAGTTTAATACAATATATAGCTAAAGAAATAAATAAATGTTAGGTGATTTACTGCCAAGTGTCCTATTTCTAGATTTGAAGTATTCTTATATTGAAGAATTTTCGATGAACTAATGTGAAATGTAGAAATTAATTACCATCCTCTCTTAATGCATCTTTCTAAAGATTTTCAGTTTAATGTTTACTATTGTGTCTATGTCAAGTTATTTGAAAATAAAGGAAAGAATGTCTCAATTACAGATCATTATTCCAAAGAAAGTTATTATGACACTCAGCTTTCCTGTGAATTAATTTGCCACACCTGATTGTTTATTGAGTGTTTCTATAAAAACACCTAGCATATTATTAACTACAAAAGTTACCCCTGAAATGTTATTGTATAATTTGCATACTGTCTGAGCATCAGCACACACTCAGACATGCACTGGGCCTTAAAGAAGATCAGGTTCATTTACACACAAGACACTAAGCAGTGCACTGAGACAGCCATGCCAGGGCAAAAACTCTACCCGATACACAGAGTCCATTTTTTTTACATAAAAATATGGATGGTAGCACAAATGGGCACGCATACACACTAGTTTTAAACACACACACACACACACAAACACAGATGCAAACATTCCCCCTCCTTTGTCCATGTGTGTAGTGTAGAGTGGAGTTGGCTGCGTTTGCCCTGGGGAGGACTCGTGGCCATGACTATGTGACAGCCTGCTGCCAGATCAGGCTCCTGTCAGCCATGCAGGCTGCCGTTAAACAAGCTGCACTTATGAGCCAGAAAAATAATTGGAGGCTGCCGCCCGCAATATGCTGCCCGTTTTCTCTGCCCATCTGAGTGGCTTCAACAGTGTCAGCTCCTATTAGGGCACAAGGTCCAGGGCAGAATGCACTTTCGGTTTTCTCTGCCTCACTCTCACTCTCTCTGGTCCACTGGAGCTGTTCTAGGAAGAGAGACTACCCTACTACTGTACATCCATATCCCAAAGGGGAGGTGTTGAGATAGGAGAGATAGAGAGAGAGAGTGAGAGAGAGTGAGAGAGAGAGAGAGAGAGAGAGAGAGAGAGAGAGAGAGAGAGAGAGAGAGAGAGAGAGAGAGAGAGAGAGGTTATAGGGCTGACGGCCCTTGCTATCATGTTCAGGTTGTCATGTCAGTAAGCCATCAGGTCATTCAGCATGAGCAGACCCTCCACACTGAGTCTGGATCTGTTGATGTTGTCTGCATCTACGTGACAGGGACAGTAGTGAGTGTGTCGTTAGGGTTCTTAGCAAAGGCACTAGCTTCTGATCTGACAGGCTAAGGGTTGGAGCCAATCAGCCTTTACTAACACACAAACACACACCAGCACTCTCGGTTGTCTACCATACCCAGGATCATGTCAGTGCAAGCCAGTCTAGACACATGACATGTAGAATATGTAATATCATGCTCCAGCCAAATACCACACTGCACATATGACACATTGTTTGGACAGGCCACAGACAAGACAATCTGACCCACAGCACAGTAGAACAGTCCCCAAAGTAAACACACCAAAAACACCTGAACACTAGTCTCTGTCTATATCCACATTACCAGTGCTTTACTGCTCATCCAATTGTTCGATAAAATTATTTATATATTTATTTTTGCTTGAAAAGCAAGTGGCCTGAAGTGGGTCATAAATAGACAGAAAGAAGAAAAAAAGAATAAAACAAATAACCATGTGAAACAAGTGATAAAAGACAAGACTTTTTTATTTTTTACAGCCTAGTTAAATAGAGGCTATTTGTTCAAATCTACATAACAAATTAACTGTACTTGATATGTAGTCAGATAAAAGTGACTTGTAACTTGTAGAATGTTTCTAACATCCATCCATTTATCAATCCATCCATCCATCCATCCATCCATCCATCCATCCATCCATCCATCCATCCATATATTCAAAGCCAAATAAAACAAATGTAAATAAATATGCACAAATATTCACTTCTCATCTGAACATAATACTTGCCCAATATTATGTTGCAATTCTTTCTCTTTTTCCAGAGAAAGCTTCATGAAGCTTAACAACTAAAGTTTAGCTTATCTGTAAACCAGTTAGTTTAACTAGCTTTTCAGTTGTTTAATTAGCTGTTTGCGCAAGAATTTATTTGGTTGAATTTTGCTTTTAACAGCTTGTGACTAGTCTCCAAAATGAGTAGAATCTCTGAAACATACTTTACTTCCAGCCAATACACAAGAGATTTAACACCACAGGGTTACCCTCTAGCCATAACCAATAACACACTACCTGAGGTTAATTTCCACCTGCACAGAATTATGATGAACATTCAGTCAGATTATTTATTTATTTTAAGTTCTGGTCACAAAAAGGGGTGGAAAATACTTTGGAATTGTAGTTCACATTATTTTTACATATTTATACTTTCTGTATAATTGTCATTGAATACTTGTATTCCTAAGGAAAAAAAAAGTTTTTACAATATTCATTACAAACCTCTAATCCTCTCTAATGACAGTATATATCAGCTGAATGGGCTCAGTTTAGCATCCAATCATTTACATTTAAAGCATCAAAGTTAATAAAACTTTATAGTAATAATATCAAGAATTGTATCATACTGTACTATCTGTGGTTACCTTGACAGGTAACACTACAGCTATCCCTATTCATCTGAAATGGAAAAGCCTTCAGACTGCAGTGTGGAGTGCCCCAGGTCATACCTCAGTAAAATGCTACTTATATGCCTCCATAGAAGGCATAAATGTTGTTTCTTTTGAAAAATACACCAAATACAGCAAATGATAAATATTGCAAACTTAAAAATTTAAAAATGTTATCAGTCAAAATGGTAAAACTGTTTGCAAAAAAAAAAAAAAAACAAAACCTTGCAGTTCTAGAAAACTGCAAGGTTTTTTGTTTGCATACAGTTTTACCATTTTGACTGATAACATTATGCAATCTGTAAGCTTGCAAAAGTTACTTTACACAGAAACAACAAATGATATGAACTTAATTTCATCGAGTAACTTATTTACTTATTAATATTTACATTTACTTTTTTTGTAATATATGATTAATATCTATCTATCTATCTATCTATCTATCTATCTATCTATCTATCTATCTATCTATCTATCTATCTATCTATCTATCTATCTATCTATCTATCTATCTAAGGAGTAAATGAGTATAATTTTTCAAATCTGTCCCCTAATATTATTACCCTAACCATGACTTTGGTATCTCATTGCTACAAATACTTAGTTTGTGCCATAGACATATTACCTAGCCTCAATATATTATATAGTGTCCTCCATATATGACTTTGTGGACCTGCCTTATTAAAAAATAAGCATGTTACCTCACTGGACGCAGAAGTTCCCACAACCAATTCTAAGCTTAAGAGCCACAGAGCTTATGTTGGAATAATGTCTTAGGTATGAAGATTTAAAGCACTGTTTGTTTACTTGCTCCTGCTCAGCTGTTTGAATAGACATCTCACCCTCTGTAACTGCTCAAAGACCACATATAAAGCACACACAGCATAAGGTGACACTGAGTGTACCTGTAGTGTCTGTGTGTGTGTGGTTCTCGTCCATCCACAACTGCACACAAATAAATAATGTAATGTACACCTAATGCAGTGGTCCCAAACACGAGAGGTTGCAGTCGCCTGCAGCAGCCTTTGGGCTGGAAAATAATTACAATGCAGAGGAGGAGAAAAAACTCCTATACACAATATAATGGGCCAAAATGGGGTGATGGAATGAAGCTGCCCTCGCCGCTTCACTGCCTCTTCCACACACACGCACACACACACACACACACACACACACACACACACACACACACACACACACACACACACACACACACACACACACACACACACACACACACACACACACAAACACACACACACAAACATAGACTGAAGCCTGAAGTTATCTGTGAATCACTTTTGCATATTGTCATTTGGTGTCCAGAGCTTCCATCTAGAAGTGTCTGATGGAGGGATGAATAAATAAGCCTGCCCACTCAGAAGGGTGCAAATAAATAACACTTCCAGGCTTAAAAGAAAAAAAAACACTCTGAGTGACTTTATTACATTTACATTTTTTTTATTATTAATGGAGTGTACATTGTTTACTTTCCTGTTTATATCAAACAAGTCAAGTTTCATTGTTTTCACATCGATTTATCTTGGTCCTGTTGAACTGTGTGTGTGTGTGTGTGTGTGTGTGTGTGTGTGTGTGTGTGTGTGTGTGTGTGTGTGTGTGTTTGTAGATCATGTGATTTATGATTTATGATTTTATTGATAGACAAAACAAATACCGTGTGATCCATTTTATCCACATTATCCACAAACCTATGATGTATATTGTTTCATTTAGCACTTATCTTATTATTTATTGTCTATGAGCCCATTATTACAGGTGTTTAGTTCTGAACTGGCGGTAAAATGACACCTCTTCAAGGTGGAAAAATATTTAGAAATATATTTATACACTCTATGGCAAAAAGGTTGTGATCACTTGACCCTCACACCCATACTGTAAATACATGCTTTTAAAAGATCCCATTCTAGATTTATTCTCCCTCTGCTTTTATAATAACCTCCAGTTATCTGGGAAAGCTTTCCACTAGATTTTGGAGCATGTCTGGTGGGACTGAGATCATTCAGCCACTAGATCATTAGTGAGGGTAGGCACTGATGTTGTGTGAGAAAGCCTGGGATGCAGTCAGTGTTTTAGTTCATCCCATAGGTGTTCAGTAAGGTTGAGTTCAGGGCTCTGTGCAGGACACTTGAGTTCTTCCACTACAGCCTGTGTCTTCATGGACCTCGCTTTGTGCAGGGATGCATTGTCATGTTGGAACTGGCTTTAGTTTAAATGAAAGGAAACCTTGATATTATGACACACAACACCACTGAATAAAATTATGTACTTCCAACATTGTGAGAACAATTTGATGAAGAATCTCATGTGGGTATGACGGACAGGGGTCCACAAACATTTGCCCATATTCATGAAATTGTATTGTATTTTTTGTACACTGTTTTAAATTACTGTTATGAAATTAAACTTAAATCAGTGTCCGAGCCTGAGGAAACGTGAGGAACATGCACTTGTCTATATTTTTGCTAATATCTCTTATTTCACTGAAATATGTATGAGAATGTGTACTGTATGGAGTAGTACCAATTTGTGTGAATAAACTACAGTAGTTTGACTGAGCACAATGCAGCAATCTTAACTAATCCAGTCCTGCAGAGAGAATGGCTCATCATGGCCATAAAGGCGATCGATGGTGTGCTGTTTAAATGGAGATCACCATATTTACTCTGGATCTCTAACACCCTAGACTGCACTCCACCACTGTACACAGTCTCTTTAATGAGAAATTATACACACACAGCAATTGTAGGTGGCATTTTTCTCACTTAGCATCTGTGTACACAAATCTGTCGTGAACTGTCTCTTGGTTTCACATTTTTAATCTCAGTTTTTAATCTCTGTTTACCAAACTTGTCAAAAGAATAGCCATCTGGGGAATGTTTCCCATAGGCTTTGTTGTGATATACGCAGACTTGCATTTCATGAGGCCAATATATTAAAGATCTGAAATGAAATTCCTTCTGTTTTATCCTTTAAAACAGTGGATTGATGAGAGTGTATCCTCTCTGTTAAGAGGATGATGATAGGCTGGAAATGTGTCCTCATGGCTCTATACTTCCCACTGGATCTACTGTATCAGTTATTCAGACCAGGGAAGAGTGTGAGCATGTGTTCGCTTCATGCCCCTTCCCTCTGGGTGTCATCCACTCTGGGGTCCATGGCTACTTTGCTTTGAAGCTCTGAAATCTGTCCCAGAGATGCCGAATGTCCTTGAGAATCCATCTCCATGACCCTGATGAGTGGCAAAGCTCTGCCATGTCAAAAGTTATTCCTTTTTCCTTATCTCAGACTTATGCCATGGAAAGGGTAGGAAAACGGCCACTGGAGAGCTTAGTCTCACTTTTGCAAACCAAATAAGGTTTAAAATGGTAAGGGGCTATGCGAGAGTGCAACCATTAAGCCAGAGGATAGGCACAGAATCTGTATCATCCATAGCTTCTTCTTATTATTTTTTTTTCTTTTTTTGCATGTCACAGCCTCTTGTCATGGTACCAGAATTTCTACAGTCAAATCATGCCATATTCATAATTCAATTTATTTACTTTTAAAAGTCACGCATTAAAACACATACCCCAGTGCACTATGAAACATAACGGATGGATTATTATTAATATTATTATTGTTATTAATAGAAATCATAGTGGCACTGCAGGAGCAATAATAAAACAGGGTACTAAAACTAAGGAAAATATTTGATGTTTCTTCGGCAGTGTGCTCAATGTTTTGACAGTGAGGTGTGAGGAGATTGTGAGAAGGTGAGGAGAACGTGATCACATGCGCTGAGGATGATATGGTGGAGGAGAACTGGCACACTTGGCCAGATGATGAAATTTGTGCTGAAGCAGGGCCGAGGTGTTCACACTTCTGAGGAGCGCTAGGCTGTAACTGGGCTCCGGTAAAAAGTGAAGATATACAGCAGCTTCTCTACAGCTCAGTCAGAAATATAATAAATCGTGTGATTTTTCTTCTCTCTGATTATTTCGATTCTATACATACATACATACATACCGATGTGTTTAATTGTTTTATTAATTGTATTACTTCTATTTTATTTATCTATCAAATTTTTTACACTGTTTCTCTTTATATAGGATTTGATTTTTATGTTACTCCTCTTACTTGCAGTTTTGTGTCATCTTTTATTTCCCCTGTGAGAGACTAACAAAGGTACATTTCATCTCATCTCATTTTATCTCATCTCATCTCATTAGTAATTTACTAGAACTGAAATAAACATAAGTGAACGCATCAAACCATACATTTTTGTTGAAATAAAAATTGTTTCAAACATTGTTGATACAAAAATATAAGATTATGAAACAAATGAAATTTTTTTCCTTGTTTATAAAAACATCATGTCTAACTGGTTTTACATTTAATTACTTTAGTACTAAAGAACAGTGTTTGTGTATTTACTACATCATAGTAGCTCAGTCTCTTCAAGTTTAGACTGGATTAATAGCATTGATTCTTCATCGACTTATTCTTCACTCAGTACAGTACCACATTACCAATTCCATTTGGAGTATCTTAATATCTTATCTCCCATTTTTTCCAGGACAATGTCTTGTAATATTTGCAGAATATTTTTGCTTATTTGCAATAATTTAATTCTTAAAGGAAGGGTGTTGAATAGAAAAGAGTTGGTCCTTTTATTTGGTAGTTATGAGTTTCGAATCCTGATGATACCACAGGTATTGTGGCCAATAGCCCAGGGAGCAAAACTGGCCATGCTGTCTGACTGGGAGAGAAGGCTTACATTCTCTCCCCTGTCAATCACTCAGACACTAGTCACTCTTGGGTAAAGCAAACTCATGTAGGTAGAAAAGGGTAGATAGCTCTTTAGAGTGTTCAAATGTGTACAGGAAATGGTAGGTGACAAAGTACCGAAATGCAGTCGAATATGCCAGTAGAGCAAATGCTTCACTTTTAAAATTAGGAGAAAATGATTCTTAATCTAATAAGGAGTAGGTATTAGCTCAATTTATTACAATGGTTTCATAAAGTATATTCAGGAAAGTACTCACTCTATTCTGTATTCAAGCCAATTTGTTTGCAGTGTATAGAATAACTGTATGGCAAAAGGAAATGCTTATAGTGCTTGAGTTCTGAGAGACAGATGAGGAACTTGCACTTGACCTTGTAGTCCATTTGGTTGCCCCTATCCTGTCATTTGCTGTAAGATATGTATGAGAGTGCATGGAGTTGTCACTATGTCTCATTGGTACGCTCACACACGCACACACACGCACACACTTACACACTAGATTCATGCCCAGAGGCAAGTGCCTTTGAATAGCGGTAGGTTAAGACATAATCATCTGCACGGAGGAGAAGATTCACTTTGACCTCCATCACCTCCCAACCTCATTCACCAGAACTGCCAGGCCAGGAGAGGGGAAAAGCTAATTGCAGCATGTGAACCCAGAGGCGAGAGAGAGAGAACGAGAAAGAAAAAGATAGACTGCACTGTAACACCTGTTAGACTAATGTTCCAAGGTGTTATTTTTATTATAATGACACGTACTATGGGGATTTGGTAATAAAATAAATGTGAACTAGTCTGGGACAGTACGGAGCATGCGAACACAATCCACCCACCCACCTTCCATGCACATTCATATTTTTGCACATGCAATCCCACACACAAGCATCATTTGCGTTCTCTTTGTTTTAGTGTTTGCTGTCCCACTTTATAGCTTCTGCATAGTTTTTTCTCTTTCTGTCACGCTGTGGTCTACTAACCCACTTTCACACCCAGCCAGCGCTCTCTCCTGTGTCTGCCTGGGCCGATTAGCATTCAAGGTAACTCAAGCTTCTAATGAACCCCTAATCATACAATCCTCAACAAGCAGAGATTTACCCACTCAGATATGACCCGATCCTACACACAGTCTCCGCTCAGAGCACAGTACCGCATGGATTCATCTCCGAATTTCATGAATTCAAAGGCGGACCCGAATTTGTCTCCGAGCAAAAGTTGGTGTGAGAGATCAAACCTACTGAAGAGTGTCAGCCGAGACATCTCATGCATCGGAGTAACACGAAGTTCGTTCATGAATATACACAAGCTAAATCGCAGGACGGATTCACATGGCTTGACTTGGCATTTTGTCCTTCAGCTGCCTTAGTGGAAAACCTTTTTCCTAAAAGCTAAAGCATTTTTTTTCTCAGCCAAGAGCTAGACAGGGCATAAAGAGGAGACAAAGGCGAGAAGGATAATCTGATTTCTAAGCTGTACTATGTTTATATATTTGATATACAGTATATATACAGTATATTACCAAATTTAAAGATATTTACATCTTGATGTGTTAAATAATTTGGAACATTTAGTTTGCAAACACCCAAAATGTGTATTGTGTTGCTTACACTTGCACCATTAGATTGATTGTTTATATAATTAATAGCACTACTCTTGTGTTATCTGACATTAGAACAAGTGTGTCCCAAATGGTAGCATGTTCAAATGAGTATCTCAAAGGTACCTGAACAATCTACTATCTTTGGTAGATTTTCATAGTGTGGATCCATGAACACCTTAAAAGCTAATTTTGCCCACATATCTACTTGCATGATAGAGGAGGTGTTTTGTGATTATAGCTAGGTTAGACACAATTTACAATGGTGTAAATATAATGTGGAACAATAAATCAGGGAATGTAAAGGTAAACTAAATCATATAGTATAAATTATATAAGGAATAGTGAATAAGGGGCAGTCGTGGCCTAATGGTTAGAGAGTCTGACTTGTAACCCAAAGGTTGTTGGTTCGTTTCTTGGGCCGGCCACGACTGAGGTGCCCTTGAGCAAGGCGCCAAACCCCCCCAACTGCTCCCAGGGCGCCGCAGCATAAATGGCTGCCCACTGCTCCTGGTGTGTGTTCACGGTGTGTGTGCACTTTGGATGGGTTAAATGCAGAGAACAAATTCTGAATATGGGTCACCTTACTTAGCCGTATGTCACTTCACTTTCATAAGCTGAAATGCAGTGAGTAGTTCTCTGAAGTTACATGATCTTACTATGTCCCAGTACTACTATTCTTTTGCTACACAATCAAAAGTATGTCCTTTGTATGTTAAAATTATGTTAAGATTTAACCAACATTCAGAAGTCTACAGAAACATTCTGTCTGCCAATTTATAGAGGAAACCACATCTAGTATTATTAGGAAGAACTTTGCCAGGCAGAAAGACAATAACCCAATACACACTTCCAACACAACAAAGCACTTCATCAGCAGGGAAAATGTGGAAGGTTTTCTACTGGCCAAGTCAATCACCAGACTTTAAACCAATTGAGAATGCATTCACCTCCTGATGAGGAGCCTGAAGGAGGAAACTTCCACAACAGTTTGGTGATGTCAGTGGGTTGTAAAATAAATAAATAAAAAAAATAACAACTAACTAACCAACCAAATAAAAAATAAACAAAACCAAATTATTATACAAATGGCAAGAAATGCTTACTTTTGTTATTAATAACCTCCAATAATGTAATTCAACGTTTAATATCACACTATTTTAAGTCTACCTGCAAGAATATGGTGTGTAATCCTCATATTGTGTTCAAATGTTTGAATTAAACTTAGTTCAGGAGCTCATTGTTCAAAGCTAACCTCCAAACTGATGGGAAGATGAACAGGAAACTGATCATAGAGGCTGTGAAGAAGTATAGAAACTTTAAAGGAGCAACAGATCTTTCTGCAAAATATTGTGGTTGTGATTGATTCCTACATATATCTATGTCCGGTATTCTTCATCTGTCTGGGCTATGGGTCAAGATGGCACAACACAAGCCTTTTCTGATGAAAAAACAAAATCCAAACCTGACTACATTTCTAGTCTAATTACATATGGAAAAAAGTGTGAAGGTCTAATGAGACCAAAACTGAACTTATTGGCCATAAATAAAACAGTTTTTTTGGGGCAAAAAAAAAAGTCAGAGTACACCAGCAAAAGAACACCATACCCACCATGAAGCTGTTATGACGCGGGGTAATGAAGCGGACCCAAATGCAGGATAGCAAACTGAACAGGGTTTAATAACAAAGGGAACACAAGACACGGACTGAAGACAGGACAGGACAACAGTAGATTCCGCGCTGCCATCGGCAACGCGGCACACTTAAATACAAAAGACAATCAGATACAATTAGAAACGGGTGTAGAAACAGGGAGGAACAGACGAGGGCAGGGCAGACATGTGACGAGGAACATAAACAAGTGCACGTGGCCAAAGTCCGGGCTGAGTCATGACAGAAGCACGGTGGTGGCATCGTTTTAGCAAAGAACCTTCTGACATCTGCTAAAAAGCAGAGGATGAAGAGGAATTTCACCCTTCAGCAGGACAATAATCCAAAGCACACATCCAAATCAACAAAAGAATAGGTTCAGCAAAAAAATAAAATCTGTTGGGAGGGATCTAAAGAGGGACGTGTGCAGGAAAATTTGTTCCAAGCCAAGATGTGCCAAGCTGATAGAATTTTATACAACCAGACTGAGTGCTGTAATAAAATCTGCTTCAACTCAGTATTAGTTTAGATGTGTGCACAAAGTTTTTTATTTTTACCTTTTTTCCTCTGAAAAAGTTTTTTTATAAGTTGTAATTTTTTATAAAAGGTGGAAATGTTCAGATATGATTTGTCCTTGACTTTTATATCCATTGTTATATATTTTTATTTACCAAAAAAGGAATAATGAAAAATTTGACAAAGCTATTGCAATAGAATATGAAGACATGTACGGTATGCTGGACATCAACTGTCCTATTGTGGAAAGATGACCAATGCTTTATTTGCATTATTTATTTCAGTTTAAAAGTGGGAAGATTGCAGTGAGACTCGATCCTGTGAGTGTGTCCCTTAAACAAGTGTTACATGTGTTCACTGAAGTGGTCTTTATTCCAGCTGTGGTGGGATAATATGCAGAGCTTGCATTCTTATTGAACGTGGGTAATACATTGAAGCTATTTATGTCGGTGCTTGTATTTCATTTGTTTTCTTCTCTATTGTAATAAATGTTAGCAATTCATGAATGACATGAAATAGTTTTTATGAATTTACAGTTTAAAGATTATATCAGCTAATAATGCAATTTTGAAAGAATTCTAAATGATATTTTTGTATACGTTATAAAGAATTGAATGTTACAGAGAATAAAAAGAAAGTAAAAGATTTCTGTGGTGAAAGGCCTAATGCAACTGCTTTACCTGTGATGGTTATAAAGGTTCTAAAGGTGTTAAAAATCTCCTTACAAAATGTCACAGATTATATAGACCATTGACTGCATGACTACCTGTCGATTAGCTGCTACTATTGGAACTGATGCATTACTATAAACCTGTGGCTTCCTTTGCAGCCTGAATGATTGTCAAAGCAGCACTGTTTTAGAAAATTAATCAACACCACCCGAACCAGAACAGAGAAATCAACAGTGCTGTGGTATAAATATATAATCAAAACACATCACACACAGAGTCATGCAGTGATGAGGGACAGATTTAAAAGTAATTGATTTTATCCCTGCCTAATTTCCCCTTCTCACTCCCTTGAGCTTCATCAGCAGTCTGTCAATAGGCTGGCCAGCCAAGCTCCATCCTTTAGCGCCAAAGAAATGCCTCAATCAGATCTCCATCACTCAGTCACCCCCTCACTCTCACACCCACAGATGCACAGAAATACACACACACTTACATGCACCAGAGTCACATTCACATACAGTATATGACCATAGACATCCTTCCTGAAACCCTATGCTATCACAGGACAAGCTGTATTTAAGCCTATTAAAAACTCTACATTGGTACAAAAACACACACGTACACACAAACACATAGAGAGAGTGAGTAAGGCAGAATTACTTTAAGTTTAAATCACACATACAAAGGACAAAAGAGACACACATGTGGGGTTCCTGGTACTCTGCTAGATGTGAGTCACGTATCGGGTGAGAATCAAATTTCAACCAGCGGGAGGTCGTGAATTTTTGGTCTTGACCTTCAGTGTGATCTGCTAAGAAGATGATTTTAAATAGATCATGGTGTGTTTACCATGGTGCAGGAATAGCCAGTAGGATTAAAAAATCCACTGTTAGAGCATACCAGTCAGGTGTCAGAATTAAAATATCACATGTCTGATTCTCATTATTTTTATTTTTAAAATTAAGTTTCGTTTTAAATTTTAGATTAAGGCTGATAAAAGTCGGTGATACGTGAAAGAAACTAGGGAAAAACCTGCAACACTATGTAGGAATGTGGAAAAAAGCCTAGTAACTCATTGATCATGTCTCACCAATAGGTCAGTACTCACAGTGCTGCTGATCAGTCATTTCCTTCATTTAAATCCTCCTCAAAATGGCATTAACAGCAAATCTGTGACTAAACCTGGCTGTCCTTCCTATAGCACTGCTGCAGCATTGTCATCAATTTAAAATGCGGTTTAATGGACACACACTAAGTTCAATGTTCTACTATCAGTATCTCAAATAAGATGTGTTACTTGACTGTAGATAACAAGGAAAGACCAGTTGGAAGGCTAGTACTGAAAGGACATTGTGACAAAACAGCAATACAAAAAATATAAATTCTTGATATAAATTAAAAATTTTACATTTATTCCCAATGAGCAAGCCAGCTTTGATATGCGTGTTGGATTATATTTTATCTATTTATTATGTTGCTTAGATTAGATTAGATGGGTCATAATACATTATTAAAAATTCATATTATTCCTTTAATATTAATATATTATTGCTCAATTACTTTATTTTAAATGTATTTATATAAAATGCTTTGGAGCTGGATGGTGTGAGCGCTCAACTCTTTTATAATGACTTCATTAATGTAAAATGCCGTGAGGTCACGTCTGTCACGTCCATTGTTGTATCATTCATTCAATTTATATAAAAGCTTTATCCTGGTCAATCCTTTATCCTGGTCGTGGTCAATGTGGATCCATAGGCAATCCCAGGACCACAGGCTGAGATGTGGGAAAACACTCTGTACAGGAGTTCAGCCTATCAAAAGGCACCATGTAAACACAGACAAATTCACACGTTCAACTGGAAGTTTACCGACATGCTTATGGGAGGGAGGGGAGCTTATTAATTGTGTATCACGTCAGCTCTTATACAGACATTAGACGAAGTGTGATAAATGATATCTGATATAGCAGCTTATTTTTTTGTCTTTTGACATTTGTGCTACAATAACGACAATGTCTGAAAAGCTATGAATATGGGTCCTGTTGCAGATCTTACACACACACACACACACACACACACACACACACACACACACACACACACACACACACACACACACAAACAAACCCAACCAAACCACCCCCACCCCCCATACAAGGCACTGTTGTCATTAAAGCCACGTTATGTGTTGTGCTCACAATAGCAAGAGTCACCTGGATGCTGCCACCTCAGGAACAGCAGGGGTTAACTCTGTTTAGTCCGAGCGTGTGTGTGTGTGTGAGAGAAAAAGAGAGAGTGTGTGTGTATGTGTGTTTGTGTTTGTGTCTCAGAGTGCCTGTTTGTATGTCACTGATTGCAGGAGCATGTTCGTGTGCATGTGTGTTTGTGTTTGTAGGTGTTTGTGTGTGTGTATGTGTGTGTGTGTGTGTGTGTGTGTGTGTGTGTGTGTGTGTGTGTGTGTGTGTGTGTGTGTGTGTGTGTGTGTGTGTGTGTATGTGTTTGTCCACTGCAGCAGCACAGCCCTGTGTGTATGTAAAGGAGAAATTTGCCTGTCCTTGCCTAAGTGAATGGCTAGGATTAAGCTGACAGCCCACCTTAGTGATGGCGAAATAATTGGTTGTTCAGCTCTGTCCTTGTCAGAGCGCTGACAGTTCTGCAGATGTCCTGCGCGGTTCTCCAAAGGTTAGGCTCAGCTGGGGCCGCCATTCATTAATCATTCCGCTCTGACAGTGCTCCGAGCAGCCCGCAGCTGCCACCCCGTCCCCCTCAATTTCTGTCACCATCGCCGCCGACCCCCCCACACCAAGCCTGCTACACCTCTGTGTGTGTGTGTGTGTGTGTGTGTGTGTGTGTGTGTGTGTGTGTGTGTGTGTGTGTGTGTGTGTGTGTGTGCGTGTGTGCGTGAGTGTTTGTCATTATACACATGCTTAAACTTACATTTGCATCAAGTATGATCATATACACAAATGGTTATACAAAAATGCAAGATAACAGATGGGTAAGTACACGCATGAGATATATTTGTTGTGGTTAGAGCATGTGTTCTTAATGTGGACATGCTGATCAATAATGGTAAGATGTCGCCCGTACTGGTTTATAAGCTATTTGCTACTTCTAAGATGTTCAACACGAATGGTGCATGAACACGCCTTTCTGATAAATGCTACAACACTCTGTGCAGACAGCATGATTAAATGGTTGCTTATCAAAGAATAAGGCCTACCACAGATCGGTACTATAATCTTTAATTCATTTTTTCCCTCTGCCATGCATTAATAATTCTGTGACAGTTATTTCGGTGTGCAACTGCTGTCTCCACCTTATTGATTTCTGTATTTATCATGATTCTGATATTGTTTTAAAAATAAAGAGAATAAAGGTTTCTCATTGCCCCATTAGCAGCCTGTCAAAATCTCGGGTTGTTATACTGAATTCAATGTATATGCTCTAACAGAAAGAGAGATAAGAGATCAATTAAAGTATGTGATCAATTCGGAATAAAGACAAATTTGAAACTAGCCAATATTGTGTCTGTGTTTTATTTTCATTTCAGCCACATTGTCCCTCAATGGACCTACCAAACATAACCTGTCACCTTTTCTCTTCTCTTCGACCCTCTATCCCTCTCCCTCCCCTCTCTGGCTCCATGCTGTTTCTTGCTCTCTCAGGAGGCAAAGTGTTCATCACTGTGTCAGTGGGCCACTGTCGATTGGGCCCTAAGTGCTCTGAAGACCCCAGATAAATCCTTCATTATAGCCTGGCTGCTCCACTCAGCCCATGATTAACAGCCAGAACGGGGCCTGTGGCCGCAGGTCCATCTCTCTCTCTCTCTCTCTCTCTCTCTCTCTCTCTCTCTCTCTCTCTCTCTCTCTCTCTCTCTCTCTCTCTCTCTCTCTCTCAATTCTGTCATGTCTGACCACTCCCCTGAGACCTTCTCGCACCAGATGACCAGTGAGAAATCCTGGAACAAGCTGAGCTACGAGCATTTAAGTGTGCCAGGTGTCAAAGTAACGGAAGAAAATCATCTATAAGCTGGCTGTTAAGCATGGAAGATATACATTACCTTTCGCTTATATGGTGCAAATAAACAATAAAAAATAATAATGGGAAAACCAGCAAAACATATGTTGGGGAGACAAACAAACTCCAAGTAATTGTCAGTATAAGATCATCCTGCAAAACAAATATCGTGCTTTATTTTGGAACATGCTGCCACACACTCATCTCACACATCTATTCAAATAAAATAGAAAAGGAAGAATATTTGATCACACTTCATTCATAATGAACAAGGCGTAAAATATATGACAAGCATGACTCGCACATGCTTAAAAAAAGAGATGATGCTGGCTTTATTTTATATACATAACTCATAATGATTATAATCATATAGGGATAAAGAAAGAAGCTGCCCTCTCAAATCATGATTCCTACTCTGGAACTTGAGAGGAACTCCGCCAAGTTCCTCCAAGTTCAGCAAGTGACATCAAATCAGCATTGCTGTTCACAGCATGAGGACTAAACTCATATGATATATATATACAGTATATATAAGTATTTTGGTTTACATGAACCAACATAGATATAGTCACTTGTCAAATCTATAACATTGACTATACAGACCACTGTTTTGAGAAAAAGCCTACACTCAGCACAGATAGCTGGTTAGCTTGTTTCTGTACTCTTTCTTGTTTCAATCCATAATTCCATGGATTATCCCACTTTCTAGAGTACACGGTGGTCAGAAGCAGAAACTCCAGACTACAGAAAAAATGTAGTGTAGGGCAATTTGAAGATCTAATACCTTATACATATACAATGTTATCCCATTACTTTATCTCTCTCTCTCTCTCTCTCTCTCTCTCTCTCTCTCTCTCTCTCTCTCTCTCTCTCTCTCTCTCTCTCTCTCTCTCTCTCTCTCTCTCTCTCTCTCTCTCTCTCTCTCTCTCTCTCTCTCTCTCTCTGTGTGTGTGTGTTTATAAAGCATCTCTTAAATATCTCACTGCATGGCTGTTATTACTCTTGTTTATGGCTCAGGGCTTACAGGTTCAGCAGACATAAAGAACACTGCCCCAACATATCTATATGTTATAGTTAACCCAGTCTCAACAGTCTAAAGCTGTTGTTTGCAGTCAGTGGTTGTGTCTAAGCTTCTGAGAAGCCTGTGGCATACTGTATGGATTTAATTCCTCCTGGAGTAAGGGGCAGTGGTGCTGCATATGCCCAGCCTTATCTACCTGCCTTTAAAGCACAGATTTTCATTTAGCATTTAACCAGCGCCAACCTGAGACATCTGCTGACATCAGCACTGGGAAGTGTGTGTGTGTGTGTGTGTGTGTGTGTGTGTGTGTGTGTGTGTGTGTGTGTGTGTGTGTGTGTGTGTGTGTGTGTGTGTTATGGCTAATCTTGTACAATGCTTAGGACCATATACCTCTCCACACACACACACACACACACACACACACACACACACACACACACACACACACACACACACACACACACACACACACACACACACACACACACACACACACACACACACACACACACTACCCCTGCTCCTCCTTCCCGTTCTTTAATCAAAACACTGTTTTTCCCTTAAGAGTAGTCGTAAAGAGCCAGGGAGAAAAGAAAGCGACGCAAAGTAAAAATAAGGAAAGTATCTTTGAAAATTGAACTGACATTGAATTAGCATTGGTAATAAATGAAGACATTAAAATAGAAAATATTGTAAAAATAAATTGTTATGCTTTTATAAAATAACATTTTAAACATAAACTGACATTTTAACATAAACCTAACTCTGGACTGTCACTTTAACTACAGCTCAGTGGCACTTTATACACACCATACTGCACATAGACACTTTAAGGACAATCATTAAAACCATACGTTTTTATGTATATATATACGTATATATATATATATATATATATATATATATATATATATATATATATATATATATATATATATACATTATTTTTCATTTATTTTTTACATATATTTTCATATTTTTACTATTTTATATAGTTTTTATATAGTTTATACTTTTTAGTTATCTACCTCCTTTTGGTTATATTTTTTAATCCCAAATTGCATTCCTTTTATGTTTGAAAACCGGACAGATGCAAAAAAGCATTTCACTGCATGTCGTACTCTGGATGTGTGTGTATGTGACAAATACAATTTGAATTGATTTGATTAAAATGGAAAATGAATTTTTCTTCAGTGCTAAGTATTCAAAATATACAGCATATAATATACAGTATGGTCCATTATTAGTTTAATCACATCCATGGACATATTTGAATATGATTACCTACCTGTATAAATGACCACAAATTCAAAACACTGAAATGTCTGTAATTTTATTATAAAACATAATCTTTGCTGAAAACAAGTGTGACTTTGCGTAGCTTTTCAAAAGATAATCATCACAAGTGTTGTCGTTAATTTGTCATTCTTGATGAAGTGTCCCAAAGCAGTAGCAACATCTAAAAATCACACGGCTACACTTTATTACACACCTTTAGAGAAAGATGTAAGAGAAGGTCATGTGACTACAATGATCACGTGACAAAACCCACAGAGGCTCTCATCAGTCTGTATGTAGATGTGAGTGAGTGATTGCCCTGGGCTGTAAATTGGTGTAGTAGGTTTCACAGGGGAATTTTACACACACAGACAGACACACACACATACACACACACACATATATATGCAGACAAGGCTGAGGTCTGATGATGATGAGTTACTGTGCTATAGTTGGCAATCCCTTTTGAGTATTACAGCGTGGCTTTGTATGTTCATGTTGAAACCATACACAATATTTCATTTAAACTAATCGCCTAGTTTTCCCACATTAATCAATCAATACAGATAAAGTGAGTAATTTTGTCCTATTCTGACTGTATAATCCTGCATTTAGGATTAGACACTACTTATTAAGAGTAAACCAATCAGCCATAAAATTAAAACCACTGAAAGGTGAAGTAAATAACATTTCATATATATATATATATATATTTAAATATATATATAGAGATATATATAGAGATATATAGATATATATATATAGATAGATAGATAGATAGATAGATAGATAGATAGATAGATAGATAGATAGATAGATAGATAGATAGATATTTCAGGCAAGTGAACAGTCCGTTCACAAAGATGTGTTGGTAGCAGGAAAAATAAGCATAAGAATTTGAGCAACTTTGATAAGGGCCAATTGTGATGGCTAGACAATTGGGTCAGAGCATCTCTAAAGTTGCAGGTCTTGTGTGGTGTTCCCAGTATGCAGTGGTTAGTACCTTAAAAAGTGGAACAAGGAAGGACAATTGGTGAACCGGCAACAGGGTCATGGGCGCCCAAGGCTCACTAATGCTGGTGGGATTCCATAGAAGTTCTACTGTAGGACAAAATGCTAAAAAGGCTAATGCTGGCAATGATAGAAAGGTGTCAGAGCACACAGTGCATCAGAGGTTGCTGTGTATAGGGCTGTGAATCTCGAGTTACGAATGGAAGAAAGTGTCCTGGTCTGATGACCTGAACCTTAACCCATGTACCACCAACCTTAACTCTATTGCAGGCCAAGTATTCGATTCAATTCAATTTATTTGTATAACGCTTTTAACAATTTACATTGTCTCAAAGCAGCTTTACAGAAGTATAAAAGCAGAAAAAAAGAGTAAAGTTCAAAATGAACTTATTATATATCTCTAACATCTATCCCTATCCCTAATGAGCAAGCTGGAGGTGACAGTGGCAAGGGAAAACTCCCTAAGATGATATGAGGAACAAACCTTGAGAGGAACCAGACTCAGAAGGGCCTTGTCTGGAATGGTTTGTAGAATATGACAAAGAGTTCAAGGTGTTGACTTCAGAATTTCTGGCATATGCTAGACAAATAAGTCCAATCCATGGAGTTCCGACCTCACACATTACAGGACATAAAGGATTAGCTGTACATAGTTGTGCATAAAGCAGCTTTACATATGCTTCTATGCTGAATTTACAAAAACAGGAATACTAAAGCTAAATAGATTATATAAAGTTGTACTGACCAAAGGTGTGAACTCGTGTAACAACTTGAGTGTAAAGCTTTCAGAGTTCAGGAGGAGATTTTTTTATTATCAGGAAAGAGAGTGGAGTATAGACTGAGAATGAGAAAAACATACACCAGGTGGTTGTGCTCAAGGTAGATGTAGTGGATTAGGGTGTGTGGCAGCTGTGTGCAGGTGGCTCTGGTTCACAACGTTGAGCTGGAGGTCTGGCTTCCTTTAGAGAATCGGCAGAAAAATAGGGAGAGCAGAATTAATGCCCAGTTTAGACACAGTAGAATATCCTTCGAATTTTGTTCTGCTAGCAGGTGGGTTGAGATGATCAACCATGGGCAGTTGGGCTTGGCCTCACCTTTGATGCAAATGCCATTGTTTTTGTTTTGGGAGCTGGCCATGGAGGTGGTAGGTTTGCTGTCCAGGGTGCTGTTTGCACTTACGGTAGATGTGGCTGCACCCGTGTATCAGGAATGGATACTAAAAGATATAATTTTACAATTAAAATTATTTGATATAACAGCTAGGTCCAAATTGGGATATTTTACATAGGTTACATGCACACATTTTTACCCTTTTACTTCAAGATCATTTTACCACTAAACACTATCAGTGATACTTCATGATGATTCAATTCATCATACAAGTTACACACTTACACAGCATTATACCTGTAGACGTGTATATCTGTACCACCAAAACTCTAGAAGCCTGAGTCAACAGCGCCTGGTGATTTCGAGAGAATATTCCCATTTCTTGGTTAGATAAAAAGAACTGTTGAGTGAATCTTAATCTATTATTGTTACTCCTCAGTGAGCGAGATTCTATCTGTTGCTGGAATGTCAAGGCCATAAAGGTGACTTATTAGTTGAGTTAAACAAATCAATTGCAATGACAAGTGTGAATAACAACTATTTAGGTTTGCCAGTACAAAACAACTGTTACTTCATTAGCACAATTGAACGATTCTAGCTGCTTAACAAAAGACATGTAGCTATATATGTGTTTTCTGAACACTAATACTCTTAGTTTAAATTCAAATAGGCATGGGAAAGAAAAGAATAATTTTTGGGACATGAGTGGTTGTTGTAGTACAAACCTTGAAATGTTATACACAGGCCTTCTCGGCTGATTGCAGCCCCACTGTTTGGCTAGCTCCGTCAGTATGCTCCTCTGGGTGGGGCCGGGAGACTGAGGGGGTGATTTGTTACTCTTCTGGGGGCTTGTCTCAGCCTGCTCATTTCCCTCTGCTGCATATTCCCCCTCCTTCCTAGTGGCATGATGAATAGCTGGCCGCATGCAGGGGAGCAGGCGCACTGCCACCAAGGTTACCGCAACCTGGGCCCTCGTCTGTGGCTACCTGCTTCCAATTAGCGGCCCAGAGAGAGCAGGAGTAGGTGGGGGAGATTAAGGGGGTTTGTTGGGGGTGGGGGGTTGTCGGTTGGTGAGGGGACTTTTGGCTAGAGGAAAAAAAGAACCTGGCTCTGTCTTTATGGGCTCTAAATCTGCATGGCAATTTTCAGCCCTCTCTCAATCTCTCTTTGATTACCCCACCCCCTGTCCTCCTGGAAAAGGCGGTTTGTGTCGACGTGCGTCTCCTCTGTCACTGATCACTCCTCCTGGCCTGCCTCGGGGAGATTACACTCACCAAGCCATGATTGATCAGGGTAGAGGATGCCATGGACCCTCTCTCTATTTTTCCATGGCTGTGGTGGAAAGGATCATCTAATGGATTTATGAGTTGGAGATGCTACATGAGGGAAAAGGTGAGGGAGAGGGTGAGGAAGGGTTTGTCTGTAACAGAAAGGAGAGGTTTCTTTATTTTGGGCCATTTATTAACCTGACACATATGGTGAGAAAGTTAATTTTGGGGAGTACAGTGAATAAGCAAAGCTGCTTGTTGAAAAGAAACAAACACTGGCTAACCACTCACAGAAAACTCACAGAATCACAACCAAACATGGTCTGGCACACATTACCTGGCCTCATTTCCCATGCCCTCAGACGGCATGAAAAGGTGCAATCACAAATTGCACTTCACCGATTCACACACACACTTCGGAAAGCTTTTATGACCCAGAGACCACAGGGCTCCACTTTCTCACAGCCAGCCAATGTCACCTCTTCCTTTTCAGGGTGAGGAACTAATGTGTAAAGTTATATGAATATATTCCTGCCAACAATTAGTGAAGCTTACTGTCATTGCAGACCTCTCTTACTCACTCACACAAATAATAGCACTAAAAGCACATGACTGACTCTCTTGTTCAAACACAAATCTTCTTTATTCTGAATTGCTGGCTAGTCTGCTAAAACATTGCCAGGGTTTGCACACTAAAGCTTGAAAGTAGCACTTCACCCACAGAGAAAAGCTGCAGTAAATAGAAGGTGCCAAGGCAAAGTGACAGTAGCTGGTTCACAGTGGGAGTATGAGAGGCTAGCAGCTTCAGTGGGCAAACTTCTGTAAGACAACAAGTGGCCTATTGATAACATATTGCTAACTGATCACAGGAAATTGCTCAGTTACACATGAAATTCTTTCAGAAATTCCTAAAAGTGTAACATCCTGAAAAAGTTGCAAACCCAAAATTGTATGCTAGATGCACCGGGTTAGCATTAATATCATTATTTGTATGCATTTCTGTTTTCTAATTTAGAGAGGAATTTTTCTTGAGAATGTCATGTCTTAATGTAAATTCAGCCTTGAGGTTTTAATGTTCCAACATGTAGCTGCTTGTCTTAATTTTGCCTTCATAAACAGTTACATGCTCAGATACTCCTTACACATGGTAATTGTAGTAGTGTATAGTCAAAAGGTATCTGTTTTCAGGTGCACTTTGGCAGGTGGTCCTTCCTGCACCTTTTATTATATCTCTAGTGCCTTTTTCAACACATTCCCTCTCTCATTCCGGTAAAACATGTCTTATTTTCTTGCCCACTAATTGTGTGTGTGTGTGTTGTAGCCTTTACTCGTTCACTGACTGCCCAGTGCTACCGCTAATTGCTTTTGACATTGTTTGGCCTCTTGCCGCTCAGTTTAGGACAAACCCCTCATTCATGCAGGGTAGAATGCTCGTTAAGAGGCGCTCGCTTCCCCTCCCTGCCCCTCCTGCCTCCTTAATTAACTGCTAAGGAGCTGCTGAAGCCATGGTGGGAAATTTGCACACAAAGGCCTGTGCACTTTTCCATCTTTCCATCCACCAGTCTGTCTGTCCAGACACCACAGACATTGTTTTAGGACATAGATATGATCTCATCTCTCTCTTGCCTCTGTTTTCTCAATTGTCTTTGTCAGAGCTCTGACTCATACACTTATTTGTTTTTCTCTCATTTCTTTCTCTTTTTTTGTGTGTTTACCATAACAGATCAGTGGCACTCCATTGCTTCTGCCATTCACCCTCTCCCCTTTTTTAGGACATGGCTTTAGGCTACAGCAGGCCAGCTGCACTGACAGGCTTTCAAGAGGCCTTCTGGAGAACACAGTCTGGGAGCAGAAGTGTAAACAGGTGGAGCGCTCCTTTGTAGAGCTCCACAGTTTCCCGTGCCACCACACACTCACACTCAACATTCCTCTATCCTCTGCATGCGTGGTTTGTTGTGGGGGTTTTTGTGGGCCGAAACTTCCCAAAAGCACCCTATTGTGCATGTGCTCCCCTGCTAACAATTAGCTGAGCTCTCCAAGATGCCGTTCACTCCTTCAGTGTTTTGGGAATCGTCCGAGCGGATGGGGGTCTTCTCTGGATCCATGTCACTTTGTTTTTGGCTCCCAGCATTCAGGGGACCTACAATTTCCCACTAACACATATACACGCTCTTTTCAGAATGCTTTTTGCTTGTGGCCAAGTCTCACCAATATGACTTCACCTTTACAATCTTAATTATCTACAGATTACAAACACAATACAAATATTCTATTGCATGTTCTACTGGAAGTTTTCCTACTATACAATATTCCATTCATTATTTTTTTTTGTTACACATGATATATTATGTTCACCAAGCACATTCTAAATGAGTTTTCCTTTTTTGATAGGTTGCATGGATTAATAGTTATGAGGCTCCCTGTAGTCTTATCCATTGTATATTTTTCTATTGTGTTAATACAGACACATTAATAAATCAATAAAAAGAGGAATATGAACTTGAAGTTTGTGCATGTGACCTAGTTGGCTTTGTTTTGTGTAAATGTATGCAATGTTTTTATCTTTGGTGGTATTTCAAGATGCTACCTAAAAGACAATATACTAATGTTGTGAATTTACTGTAATATGAGTGGGTTATATAGATTTAAAATGGGGCTTATAAGGAGAGAATATAGAAAAGTATAAAAAGGGAGAATAGAGAAAAACAGAGAGAGGAAGAGAAGACATGAAAGAAGAAAACTTATGTTCGCCTGGGGACTTCACTCTGGCCCATCTGTTGAAATTGCTCCACATATTGTGACCTAGATAATAGAGGAACTTCAGCTTCATTGGTAACACTGGCTCCATGTCTCGGCTTTTGACACATATCGATTTATTTTGTTGGACTAGTTGTCCTAAAATAGCAAGGCTCTGCATAATTTGGAAGTGTGCTTGGTATGTGGTATGTCCTTAATGATACTAGGAAGGGTTAACTCAAAGGCCTTAACAAAAATACCAGTTAAAAATTACACCTCTGTCCAATAAATGCCTTTCTGCGTATATGGCTGGAATAGGCTATCAATCTGCATGAACTAAAACCACACTGCACTGAGGAGAACATGTTCCACACCCTAACTACTATTCCATCATCCACTTTGCTCTCCTCTGCCCTCTCTCTCATCATTCACAATGTTGCCTTTCTTCCTCCTTTCCTTTTTCTGCCTTCTTGTCGATTTGAGGATGAACTGGAGGATGTGCTCCAGGCACAGTCCAAAAGAAAACAGTGCAAGGCTGAGAAAGTGATATCTCCGTCTCTATTGAAGCAGCACCTCAGTGTTTGAGGACGCTTATTCAGACCCACCTGACCTTGAAGGCACCCAAGGAAAAAGTGTAGAAGCATGGTCGTTTAGCAGGGCGGTTAAGTAGCAGAGAATTAAGAATGCCCCCGCCTGCACACCCCATCACTTCGTCCACTTCATAAATGCAGTAAAAAGGCCAGACACATCTCCTAGTGGGCCTATTGTGTCTGTCAATGGTTTGCTTGGAACAGAAAAAAAATAATTTGGTTCTTTTTTGGCAACAAGTGCTTTTTCTTGGCCAACTACAGTTTACTGTTAGGATGGTTTAGAGTGGCCTTCTTTGTACACACACACACACACACACACACACACACACACACACACACACACACACACACACACACACACACACACACACACACACACACACACACACACACACACACACACACACACACACACACACACATGTAAACACACATACACTCTCAGCACTTTTCATTTTTTTAAAAGACTTTTTTTAAAGGGCATTGATGGAATCTGCATTCATCCTTCCTCCATTTTCATTCCCTTGAACACTATAATTTACAAATTCCAACACATTGTGCACATCAGCACTATAAATGGATTCAGCTTTAGCTTTGAATCCCTGATTCACTCTTTTACAGTGTAATATAAAAGACCTTTGACATGGTTGTACAAGGTCATATTTAATTTGAATTTCACATCCTCGTCTCCTCTAGACCTTTATCCCTGAGGGTCAGGCTTGGGAGAATCACAACGTGTCCCCCGGCCTTCCTTCACGATATTCTCCAGGTGCTTTCCTTTCTCTTCTGAGTACACAGTGCCTGTCCTTGTAGTCCTTATTTAGCATAATTACTGCAATTAGGAACACCTTTCCAATCAGAGGGACTTCTCAGAGGCCATCGCCCGCCACCACTCCGACACGGAAGTACAAGAGATCTGGCCTTAATCATGGTGCCCTTCTCCACCTTCCCTTTGTCAGCTTTGGTGTAGTAGCATTAAATTTTAAGCGTGAATGTGATTATCGTGCGGCATTCATTTTTAATGGGCTTTGCCACTATGTGTTTTAGCATGCAGCAAAGCCCTGCCTTCAGCTGAGTCAGCACCATTTTGTGCTGATGGTGCATATATTCGCATATATATCCGTGCACTGCTTATTTCTCTCACTTTTTTTTTATCATGCCCACTCCTTCTATTTTTCTTGAGTTTTTTTTTTCTTCATCTAGCTCATAGCGAAGGAAGGCTAAGACGACTTCAAGCATTCCTCATGTTTGTTGTTGAAATGGGCTGATGATCCACACAAAGAAGCCGCTCTCAGCAGTTGCACTAATGGCTCAGTTGCAGCTTCATTGAGAAAAGCATTAACTCCAAAATGATCACGCATACATTCTCCTTTTCTCAAAATGTGCAAAATGTTCTCCTCAATTCCTAAACTATACCAAATGTTATAACAAGAGCAGTAATCTGGTTGAGTAGGGTTTAAATCTACATGCAAACTGTACCTGATCTGATCTATTGACAACTGGATAGAATCATATTTGATGTGGGATTTACAAAGATTGTGCAGCGATAATCAAGAGAAATATTAAAAAGAGACCTATTCTTCCCATGACACTGTGAGCCAAAATAAAGATACGGCTCAATGTGATGGAGGAAATGTGATATAAGCTCAGGGGCAGAGCTGGTATGTATGCGGGCCAGTTCCAAAATCAATAATGCGTTATTAACTGTGAGGGCATGGAAAAGATAGGTGAACCTTAATACTCTTATGATATATTCATAATAACAATATTGAGATTTATAAATAAAGGCAGTGAGGAAGAATCTAGGGGAGTGAATTTCAGCTAGCTTTATTAGCTGCCAGTCTCCTTGCCAATATGTGTCTTGACTCCGCGCCCGAAATGGTAACTGTCCGACGTCAGATCAAATTAAAAAGACTGACAGGCAATAAGAAATTGGTAAAGTTAAATGTGTTTCCCTTTGCAACCCTTTACATACAGTGTTGGATGGAAAATCCAGATATTTTCTTTTTTCTTCCCTTTTTTATTATTTTATTAAAGCCATGCACATTTCCCCCCTTCCCTCCCTTTAGATCTTGATAAGCCATGACAATGACACAGAAGGCCCAAGGACACACTGCCACTTTTCTCTCGCCATTCACATCTTAGATTCTTCAAACAATATACACAGATATTATTAGAGGTTACAAATATATTAGATGTTATAGACTTTTGTCACAACAGAGAAAAACACTATTCCATTAATACTCATTTTATATTTTACATAAAAAAGTTGTTTTTCTTTCCAGCTTTAGGCCTTGGTAACTTTCATGAAAAATAAAAAATATATATATATATATATATATATATATATATATATATATATATATATATATATATATATATATATATATATATATATATAAAAGAAATTAGATTGAGATTAATATTAAATGTTCTGCAATAAAGCCATTTTTTGCCTTTTTGCAAGAGAATGTCCAAATTACATGTATTTGGACATTGTTGTGACACGCCACATATTTAATGATATATTTAACACACACACATGCTGGTAAAAAAGTGTTAATTGTTAGCTTATAACAGCTAGCACCTGATTCATACTCAGTTAAATGTGTTAACACTATGGCTGTCTTCAGTATTCAAAAACAAGCTTATGTCTTGTATTAGTGAGACAGAAACCATTTGATAAATTTGAACAGTGATGATTTTTTTTCTTTATAACTGGTAGAGTGTAAATTGTATTTGATAAAAATAAAAGAATGTTAGTCATTTATTAGCCTAAGTAATGTAAGTTCAGGAGGTGAGTGGTGAAAATAAGGTAATAGTAAAAATGTGATTAATTCTGCTTAAATTAGTATTTGTTTTCAGTCATTGCTTATGACAGCACAAATGTAAGTCACTGCCTGAAACAAACCCCAGTCTCTGGTTTCTTGTATAATTTAAGAATAGTAGGCTGTCAGTTTAGTATATCTTTAAAATGCAGTCCTGATGAAAGTCTGGAAGTCTGATGATTTCAGGACAAACACTATAACAATTAAAGTAGGTTGCCGTTCACAATAATAACCTAAAATCTGTGTAATTTATTCTAACTGCTAAATATAAAAACAGTTTAGTCAATGCAGTACCGACAAAAGTGCTTTCCTTTTTAGAAAAAAAAAATAAAGATATGTTTTGAATGCAGTTTGTAATATGTGAGTGTTTTGGTAAATAGACTTTTAAGCACTATATTGATATGATGTGAATTTCCCGGTTTCCTAATTTCGGGCTTCTGTTTAAATTTCTCTTAGTCAGAAATGAGCTATACATCCTAGTCTATAAAAGCAAACATAGTCTCAAAATAAAGGGTGTGGTTGATGGTGAAAGGGCGAAGCTTGGTAATTCAATTCATACAGGGATTAAAAAGGTTTGAAAATGACAAATTCCTCCTTAAATGTTGCCACATGCCAAGGCTTAATTATAATAATTGGAATGTAAAATAATTAGAATAGTGGGATTAAAAAACACTTAGGACTCATGAAGCTGCAGAAGCTCATTGTGGTTCACATGGCGGTTACAGCTGCTGGTAAATGGAGAGGGAGAAGCAGTCTTTGCCAATTGAAGGCCACTGGAGAGGAGGAAGCTGTGCCAAGCTGATGCCCCGTTACTTCAGCAACACAGCGATAGCCTCAGGCACTTACAGGCCTCAATGAGGCATGTGTGTGGTGTTCGGGGGGGTGCTGAGAGAGGATGTTGGCATGGCCTCCAAGCTCTGGCAACGTGCTGGCCTGTGACTGTTCATCCCAAAGGGTCAGAGAGAAAGGCCGCGGTGCCTGATGCTGCCACATGAAGGGCATCTGACTCCTGTCACCGTGCCCAGTGCCCAGGCATGCAGCTCCAGTCTGGCACGGGCCACTGGCAACCAGTAAAGTTGGCACTCGGGCCATGTAACATTCTTCTACATGGCATGGGGCTGTTCAGCTGAAACATATTTGGCAGAGATTCTGGCCTCCTGTGACCCATTGTTGTTTCAGGCAGTCCCACATTCCCAGATCATTAAATCAGCTCAACTGGTCCATTTTCAGTCCCTTATTCATTTGAGGAATGTGTTTTTCCTTACTTGTTGCTGTAAAGACAATGCAAACTTTCCTATTGTAACCACCCCAGTCTACATGCACACACATCATCACATCTATCCAAATCTACATCATGTATTTTCCCATTCAACTGTATATGTACAGTAGTGTAATCATGTAATCATGTATAAAGTGA
Organism: Tachysurus fulvidraco; assembly: GCF_022655615.1. Classification (NCBI taxonomy): domain Eukaryota; kingdom Metazoa; phylum Chordata; class Actinopteri; order Siluriformes; family Bagridae; genus Tachysurus; species Tachysurus fulvidraco. Next base: position 14,529,224 of record NC_062520.1, on the reverse strand, counting down.
GCTCTTTTACCCATTATAAAATGTCAGCACCTGATCTATCCCATGAAGCGGTCTAGCCTTAAAAGGTAAGCATCATGCTGTCTAAGAAAAAAATAAAAAAGATAGAACAAAGGTCCTTGTGAGAGAGAGAGAGAGAGAGAGAGAGAGAGAGAGAGAGAGAGAGAGAGAGAGAGAGAGAGAGAGAGAGTGTGTGTGTGTGTGTGTGTGTGTGTTTGAGTGTGTGTGTGCATACACAGAGATGGATCACCAGAGCTTGTATCTTCTCCGTGGCCATGCCGAGCAGTGCATCAGCAGCGAGCCCATTTACATTAGGGAGATTTAAGCTGTCTGAGGCGATGGTGACAAGTCAAGGTGTTTCACTTTAATTACACACAGCAAGGTCACCTCCTTCCACACTCACCCTCACACATGATGGGGCAGTGAGAGAGAGCAGGACAGGGGAAGGAGGGAGAAAAGATAAAAGAGAAAGCAGCAGAAAATAAGAAGAAAAATTATGTGTGAGGCAGGGTGCTCATTCATGTATTTCAAATGTTCAAATATTGGTGTTAGCATTTAAAGCATTTAACGTTGCTCACATAACTGGTCTAACCACAATTAACAGTACAATGTTCCACACTTGTACACGTGTAGGAACATGCTGTTCAACACATCAGTCTTTTAGAGATCATCATACCTGATAAAATAAACATGACTGTTTTCTTAATTCTTTTCATGGTGATGCTAGTGGCTGTAACATAATATGTGATGTGTATGCTGGTGAAGCAGGTAGCATTGCCACCTAGCATCTGGCACCATGATGTGAAAAAACCACAAGTGTGTGAAGTTCAGCAGATTTTCATCGTTTCCTGGTTTGATTTCAAATTCCTTTCCTGGTTCCCTGGCTTCTACCTCCACCCCAAAAACATGACACAAGGTGCACTGGATGTTTGAAATTGCTTGTTCAAAGTTTGCATACATTAGGAGAATTTGCAAGATGTGTACCATTTATTAAAGAAAACATGAGCGAGAAGGCAAAACAAATGTAATTTATTCCTTATACGACTCAAGTTTGCATATTGTGTATTGCCTGCTTTAGCATCAATGATGGCATGCAGTCTTTTGTAATAATTGTGCATGAGGTCCTTCTTTCCAGTGGTACAGCTGCCCATTCTTCTTGGTAAAATGCCTCCAGTTCCTGTACTGTAAATGTTTTGGTTGACATGCACAAACTGCACATGTGAGTGCAGTGCTATTGAGGTCAAGACACTGTGATGGCCAATCTAAACCTTTTTCTGCTGTAGCCAATAGAAGGTTAACATTGCCTTGTGCTTTGGGTTATTGTCATGTCGGAAAATCCAAGAGTGTCCCATGCACAGCTTTCATGCTGTAGAATGCTCCAAAGCCCCAAAACATCTACCACCATGCTTTACAGTTGACTTCTCTCCAACTATAGCAATTATGGTTGTGGCTATAAAGTTAAATTTTGGTCTCATCACTCTAAATGACTCTGAAGCTGTGAGGCTTGTCTAGGTGCTGTCTGGTGTACTGAAAGCAGACCTTTTTGTGGCATGGGCACAGTATCGGCTTTCTCCTGGCAACTCAAACATGCAGGTCATTTGTGTTCAACTACCTCCTTTTTGTGCTCCTTGAAACAACACCACTTTTTTCCAGAGCAGACTGTATTTCTCTAAAAGTTGTTTGTGGGCTTTTCTTTGTGTCACAAACAATTCTATTTTCCACCTCTTTATCAGAGTTTGAACAGTACTGACTGTCATTTTCAAGTGTTGAGATCTTTTTATATCCTTTCCTGCTTTATAAAGTTCAACTACCTTATTATGCAGGTCCATTGGCAGTTCTTTTGTCTTCCCTGTGGTGCAGGATCCAGCCAAGTCAGTGCATCACCTCATGAGCTGAGAAACTCACTGACTATTTATGCACAGACACTAATTACAATTACAATGAGTCACAGGTGTAGAAACATCCCTTTAATAGCCATTTAAAGCTCTGCGTGTCAACCTTTGTGTTTATAATTTGGCCAAACATTCAGGGATATGGAAACTTTTTTATTTTCCAAATAAACGTCAATGTTTTACAATTTCTTTCAGGTTATGCAAACTATAATTCTATCATTTCTGTAAAACTGTAATATTACAATTTTAAGTTTGCAAGTTAAATATGCAAACTTGTGCGTTTGTACATCACAACCCATGAGCAGGATGCTGAAGATGAATGAACGAATGAACAAACAAATAAATAATAAATAAATTAACAAACAAACAAATGAACAAGTGAACAAACAAACAAACGAATGAATGAATGAATGAATGAATGAATGAATGAATGAATGAATGAATGAATGAATGTAGTGTATAAGCTGTGAAATGTGTCTTTTTTCTTGTCAACTCTACTTATTTCTTTAGTGAAGTAAGTGTCCATGACAGAAACAGAGTTAACACACTAATTCAGAGGTGTTAGAGGTGTGAGAGATGTGACCTTCAGTGGCCCTGTGTGAGCTACAGTGTACTCTACTGATGAAAACTGTCAGAGCCCTGACTTCAAGGATTGTCTTTCTGTGTCTATCTCTCTCTCTTTTGCTCCCTCTCTCTCTCTCTCTCTCTCTCTCTCTCTCTCTCTCTCTCTCTCTCTCTCTCTCTCTCTCTCTCTCTATCTATCTATCTCTTTCACACCAACATGTCAATTAAGAGCAGATCTCCTGAGAAAGTTAGGAGTTTAGCCAGACTTTTGCACATCTTTCACCAAACCTGTCGTCATTAGGTAATCAGACCAGCTTCATTGTGTAAATACTCTCCCCAACACCACAGCTTTACACCGCAGTTAAAATGCCTCCAGATGTAAGCAAGATTGAGAGGCATCAAATCCAGGCCTACGCACACATAAGCACATGCTCAAACACACATAAAGAGACATGCTCTTAGCACACACTCAAAACGCCACATGATGATATACATTTCACACATACAGAGAGATGGCAAGCTGTCAGTTAAAAACAGCCATGTCTGTCTTATCAGCATCATAGCTTCAGCACAGAAAGCCATGGTCAAATTAAAAAGAGGATGGCAAAAGGAAGGGAGCGAAAGAAAAAAGAGGGAAGTGCCTTCTGGGGAAGTTTTTTTAAGGGGGAGGAAAAAGAAAAGAAAAACCTACTGAGTTGGCAGCAGTTCAAAGAAGGAGGATCCCCATGCCTCTTACAGCCCAAATGGCAGTTTTTGGCACCGCTGCAAAACATACAAAGCCTTGTGGCAAAACTGTACCACATACTTGCACAGCAGAGAAAAAGAAAACAGGGCTATTTCAAAGCAATAATGTCTACCTCTTAGACATTTTAAGTAAGTTTGAGAAATGAATGGCCCCATTTTATTATTAAGGGTCTCAAACACCTGTGTAGTTATATATAAACTACATAGTAGTTATAATGTTATAACTCGGAAGGACTCTCTCTCTCTCTCTCTCTCTCTCTCTCTCTCTCTCTAACACACACACACACATACACACACACACACACACACACACACACACACACACACACACACACACACACACACACACACAGTCTCTTCCTGTCTTTTGTATTACCTGCAGGTTTTCTGGTTCTGTTTGTATTTATATACTAACCACACAAGAAATGCACCAGTTTCTAAGTTTTGACACTTATAACTATACAACTATACGCCCATCTTATATTTATGGCATACTTTATTTAATGTGTAGTCAAGTATATGTTTATAAAATATCATGCAGTTCTAAACCATATATATATATATATATATATATATATATATATATATATATATATATATATATATATATATATATATATATATATATATATATATATATATATATACAAATTTTATAATGACACATAATGAAATATACTGTAATATATATAAATAATTCACAACTAAAATATATACATTTGACTTAATGTATATACGTACATTACAGTACATTCATGCATAACAGTGCATGATATTCTGAGTAGTTACTACACTGCTATTAAATTATCTAATGGGAATAAATGAACTGTCTCGGCACAGTACACACCCGGTGTGTGACACATACTGTCATTTATGTCTAATTCCTTTAAATAAAATTATTTAAATAGTTAAGCAAACAAACCATCTATAGATCAACAACTTGGTTATTTAGGATATTCCTTATACTGACCTTTTCATTAGAATATCCAGTTAATTATAAATTCCTGTACACAAACAGATAAATTCGCACACATTCATACAGTACAATATGTATTTATTCATTTACTAGATATATATTTCATTAGTTATATTATATAAGTTTTATTTAGTTACATTTCAATTAAAATATATGTATTTTTTTATTTACCTGGAACTTTTCACTTTCTTCTCTTTATTCACATGACAAAGCCCCACAGTAAATGAAATCCCAATTGCTATGAAATTGTTCCTACACAACATGTCTATGCAAGCACCCACAGACACACATACGCGCATACACACGCATACATCATTGCATAGATGTAGTTAAGCTGATTTATGCATTCACTCCTGACAGTAGAACGGCAACTGTGACCTCAGCTCTAAAGCAAGGCCAGAGAGTTCATCATTTTGATCTGCAGCCTGAGCCAAGTTCACAGCTAAACCCACAGCACTGCAAAAATAATGGCACCCTGCTAGAGGTGTGAATATGGGATTGTGATAAAATGAGACATGCAAAACCCAACTGAAAGGCTGGATTCTGACTCCGATGCAAGCTTGTGTTACAAAGAGAGTCACGTAAATTAACACAGGAGCATACTGGATGCATTGTGCTGCTTTTTTGGTGCTACATGATATGTTCACAACAACGGGGATTCTTTTTCATTACCAGGTTTATTTCTGTCACTGAATGGCTCCATGTATGTGGACACCTGAACATCACATCTTTATGTGTTTTTTCCTTAAACTTGGAAGCACACTATTGTAAAGAATGTCTTTGTATGCTGTAGCATTAAGATTTCCCTTCACTGAACTAAGACTAAGATGTTCTAGCTTTACAGTGCCCTTGTGCAATGAGCAAGGTCTATGGAGACATGGTTCCTAAGGTTGGAAGAACTTGAGTTAAGACTGCATAGATCCCTAAACTCACATGGTTGAGTTTGTCAGATGTCACAAAGAACAAAAAACTGTAAGAGCATGCAGGAGTGGACAACATTTCTGCAAAAGTAGGTGAGATCGGTCAGGACATATGAAAGAGATAGATGGACTTGATCTTGCAGGTCTCTCTAAGGGAATGGACAGGTTTGGTCAGAACTGTCTGACAGCGTGCAGGAGATATTCAGGACTATCTAATGTTGCTGATGAGGTTAATCAGGTCTTTCTGAAAGAGTGGAAGGGACAGGAAGGTCAGAAGGAGAGAGTGGGATTAGTCAGGAATGTGGGAACAAGCAGGATTGGTAAACACAATTTGAAGAAAAAGGTAGGATTGGGGAACTGGCTCTTACTGGTTAGGACTCTACGCCCAGGTTTCACTAAATTCATGATTCATTATTTGTGAGACCCATTTTGATAGATCATGATATTTTTTCTTACTAATATCAGAAATAATAGATTTTAACTGCAAATTTGTCTTTATATTCTATTATAATTGTGTGTTTAATTACTTTATTATTACTAAACATGTATTGTCAATATTAGATATTAATGTTGATATACAGATAACTTGAAAACAAAAAAATAGCAAAAATGCATTCTCTTAATAATTGCATACAGACTGTAGGATCCACGAACAAGCCACTAATGCAGATCTTCTGGTTAGACAGAAGGGGGTGTAGGGGGAGGCATGTGGGTCATATTGGGGAATGAGACAGCAGGGTATAGAGCTCCATGAGGCACGCACATAGTCACCAGACTCCTTTCCCAGTACCTCACGCTACCATTCAGTTGCAAACAATGACCCGAATCAGATGACAGATGACACGTCAGGGTGAGTGAGGACTACACAGAAGATCTCGGCTGGCCCATCTGTCAGAGAGCAAGCCACAGAGCATTTAAAGAAAGAACACACACACACACACACACACACACACACACACACACACACACACACACACACACACACACACACACACACACACACACACACACACACACACACACACACACACACAAAATTTACCATTAGAAATAGTGTAGCGATACACTGATTATAATTAATGCCATAATCAAGCACTATTCTAACCCTATCATACAAAATGCACCCTTGGTAAATCACTTTTGTCTCTTTGCTCCCAGAAAAGATCCACAGATTTAGTTACACAGATTAGATCAATAAGAGCACAGCAAGACTAAACAGTTGAAAAACAGATTTTTCTTTCATACATGCTGAACAAAGCTGCAATGAGCTGATTCTTGAGATGGGTTCACTCCATAGATGGTTTTAGTCAAATCACTCTGGATTAGGACTTCATTCTGAGAGCACACAGCTGCCAGAAGCTCCATGGGATAAAACCTGCAACTTTCAAAATGGCTTTATTTCCTAATACTTCCAATTAAAGCCTTTTTTCCTCTCTCTCGATCCAGTTCTTCACTAATTACATAATGGCAGGTGGAATGTCATAGCAGGGTGTAATGCAGCTAAGTCCTGGCTGCTGTTTTAATGCCTTTCTAATTGGAGCCCACTTTTCAGCACAGTGGCATGTGAAAGGCAAACAGAAATGATTTGTAAAATAATGAATGCGGAACTAATAACTAGCCCTCGTCCTAATGCAGGGCTTTTTGTGAGGTGGAAAAAAAAGTGCAAATCGTAATTGGGTTTACCTCAAAAAGACATTTTAAACTCATCATTTCATTTCACAAGCTTTTTATGTCACATTTTGTCGGGAGAAAAAAAGATTGCAAGAGTGTGTTTTCTCATCCATTCCCGAGGTTAATGGTCAAGTTTGAGCTTTTAAAACATGGTGAAACCCTGCTGAAAGGATTTGGGTTAATTAATTGTAAAGCATTATTTTCTTCCCTTAGTTCACTGGATGTCTTTTCGAAATATATTTTTACCCATGTCACACAAACAAAATATGATTCCTAATGTGAACCTCTTTCATAAGCAGTGCTATACATGTACACTGGTTAACTAATGGATTACAAAACATTTACCTGTCTGCAGCTGTTGTTATAATCAAATATATTCAGTCCCTGGTACATACGCTTTTAAGGCAAGTTCCCTTTGCATTTGCAATATAACATCTGTATTAATGGTTACAATAAATCTTTTATTTATTGAATACTTTGTTCTAAAAAAGGATGCTTTGACCATATATGAAAATTCATGGTTCTGTGTTTTTTACTTTACTTCTCACCAATTCATTCCATGTGTAGCATGCGGATATTTTCAATTTTTGATATTTAGGAATATACTGACAGTATATGAGAATAAAGAATACGTCTGATATGAAACAGTTAATACCACCAAAGCTGAATATTCATTTTTATTACTGCATATAAAATATTTGTGTCTGACATGATCATTTATTCACCTTCACTAAGCACTTTTTCCTAGTCAGGGGTATGGTGCATTCAAATACAATCCCTGGAACCCTGCGAACAAGGCAGGAATAGAGCCTGCACACACTCACACCTAGGAACAATTTAGAGTGGCCAATTCATCAGTACTGTATGTTTTTAAAAGATGGAAATCAGAGAACCCACACAGATGCATTCATAGGAACGGTGGAGCTGTGAGGACTGCAAAACTACTCGCTGTGCCACTTTGCCTTATTGAAATAGTTTTATATTTTATTTGGTGTATTTTTGGTGTTACCACAAATCTAACTAACCAACCTGCCATAAACAGTCCAACCTGCTTACCTACAACTTCCAAGTAAATTTTTATGAGTACATTATCAAAGACCCCTGACAAAATCTGATGTATTGAGTGGATCAATAGAGACCCAGGCAAATTCCAAGCTGAATGATGTAAAGCATGGCATAAACATAGCAGCACTACTTTACTCATTGTGAAATAAGTGAAAAGTTATGCTCACATCAGCAAAAACATGGTTCAGTGCGTTAAAGGCTATATGCTGCCGCTGCCTGGAATTTAGGCCTTAATAATCTGTGCACAGTAGAGAGAGGTTGTGCTCCGAGTCGACCACCACTGTGAAGCAGACCAACATCCACAGGCAGTTTAAAGCCAACATTACTGGCCTGACCTACGGGTCCTGTTGAATTACTGTCAGAGGGTGATAACACCTCTTTTATCTTAACACCTTGCACCTCCCCTCAGGCCTGGGTTAAGCACCTGCACGCCCAGCATATATCATAACATAATGGTAAAAGCTGAAAAGTTATCTTCTTGCAGGCAAGACATGGCGAGTTATACAAATCAGCCTCAGTCCTTCTCAGCTGCCACAGACATGGATAGAGTGTATACGAATAGTCATCTTACACTTTTCCCCTCATTTCCCCCTGCATGTTTATGAAATATTGCCTTGACACTGAGAAAATATGCCCGAGGTAAAGTGGCGTGTTTTGTCTAATGTTCCTACATACCATAGAAATGCTAATAGAGAAAAAACAAACCATGTGTACTCTTGAAAGTCCCTAAGAAATGTATTCGGGCATCATTTGTCATTTTACCTTTGGAAAATGGATCAGAGCAATATTAATCTGAATTATTATTTACATAATAGTTGTTTAGTGCATTAGACATGCCTTGCAGTTGCATGCTGATTAAACACAACAGTCAGCCTTGTTATGTTCTATAGGATTAGTTATATGCTCTTAAATGGGAGCATGGCTCTACCTTATATGGCTATAAGGATCTCATTCCATGCACAATGCTGTTTGATATGATAAGCTCCAAAATGAACACCTAGTGACAGAGGTTATTTGGGCTTTGTATTTCCTGCAGCTAGCACGCGGTGGACTGCAGCCATATCCGAGTCAGGCAGAGTGCATCAACCTCTTCACACCTGCCCCAAACTCAGCCTCTGCCAGGCACTGATCTGCTCCCACAGGAACTCACTTTCACAGCCAGAAACACTTCACTCCAACATACAACCTGTAAAAACTGAGAGTACTGATTTAAGTACAGAGCTCTTCTCTCCATACTCATACTGCTCTCCGCATGCAAATTGAGAACGATCCAGAAATAACACTTTATCAAAATAGAAGTTGCCCCAGGACTCAAAATGTTAATTCTTTGCCTAATGTTACCATGACTAATGTTACTATACCAGCGTCTTAGTTATCCTGCCAAACATCTGTCGCTCTCCTATTTCACTACTTTTAAAGCTAAATAGGGACAACACCTTTTTTTGAAGATCGCAGCTCTCTACTTATGTTTGCTTGCATGATCAAAAAAGAAATAAAGTCTGTGGTAAAAATTTGGGTGACTGATGAGCAGCAGTGTGACATTAGGGGACATTCAGAATGGCAGCAATGCACGCTCCAGCTGGCTGACTGCCATTGCCAACTGTTCGTGTATGTTTGTAGTTTGCTGGAACATGCCAGAAGAGACCTGCACCAGAGTACCTGCAGTCTAACCAGCACAGAGGTCCAATCAACCATTAATATAACATTTACTGAGGGACTGTCATGGCAGATATATGAGTGGAGATATAGGCCTCTTTTTTCTAGCTGGATGAAAACATATTTATTTTTTAATTATTTGTATGAGCATGTACTGTACACACAAAATCTGGTATTCATAAAAATTCCATCATTCTGGAAAAATACGTTCGTATCCTACTCATGCATCTGAGTGTAAATTTGTGTGTAAGAAGACAAATCTCAATTGATCAGATTCAAATCATAGAAGTAAATGAGGTACTCAACTTTAATATGCATATCATGCTCTTCTGTTTAAAAAGCTTTTTCCATTTTATTGTTGCGCAACATTTTATTAGACACAACACTGAGTGACTGAAAGTGATCGATCTGCTATGCAAACTAATTTGCAGCATAATTTCTAGTGTGCTATCCGTATGACACTTCTGGCACAGACTATTGGGGCACAATGGTGCAGTCTGGTCAACAGTCACCATGACATTGTGTATTGAACAGAAAAGTGATTTCCCAGCATGATGTGCTTGGTGTCTATGATCATCTGAGTACAGTGTGTATACATCTTTTTTCTGCATTCATGTCAAACCATTTTCACAGATTTCACAGATGTTGGCCATTCAGATGGTGTTAAATATTGTATATTTTTATTATTAAAAAATACAATACACAAATCAAAATAGCTTTCACTTCTAACTCTATGAAATTGCTTGTCATTTGTGCCTTTTGTGGACTTTAATGGGCAGCACCATAACCATACGCAAATATATCTGTATATACTGTATATCATATGTTTCATTTATTTATAACATCTTTGAGACCCAATCTTGCTTGACAAATTCAAAAGGTGTAGAAAAAGAGGAATATTGTGTAAAGATGATTTTTTTTTTGCTGTGATTTAAAAAAAATCAAAAGCAATGCAGTCAGACAAATTGATGTAGAACATTTCACAGTTTGGGGGCCATGACAATAAAAGACCTGCCATCCATTGAGAATAGCCTGGTGTGTGGAATTGCAAGTGGACCTGAGGCTGAGACATTGGATGTAAAAAATTTTAATATTAAAGGAATATTTAAATATATAAATAATGTTCTTATTATGTTCATCTTTGTACAGTTCTTTGGATCCCAGTAGACCTCAACTTTACAAAGGTAAAATCTTTTTCACATTTGGGTGGCTGCAGCTGGCATTTCTATCACAGTGTGACTATAAAACCAAATGTAAATGCAGGGTCATTTATTAGTTATTTATTATAAAATCCATCATTAAAATAGAGCGTGTGAAATCAATATAATAATCAGGACCATGCCTTGTGTTGTTGAATGTTCTAGTGCAGATTTCTGCATGCAGTACTGTATGTTTAAAAGTCCATGACTGAAACTGTCAATCAATTAAAAGTATGAGATGTGCCAAAACTGAGAATCAGTACTTGACATGGAAGAAGGAGCAGTGGAATGATATTTCCACACATTTCCAGAACAGCTCATTAGTTTATGTTGCTGGTGGTGGCCACATGAAATATTGACGTTTGTTTCCATTACAGCACTAGAAGCAGGGTGGACTGCTTGTCGCGTCATGACAATGGCTCCATATCAAACCATGTGCAGGTTGAAAGCAGAGTGTGAGAAGTGATGGAAGCTTGTCACATTGGAGTGAATCAAAGAGAATGATTTCCAGGGCTTCTGCTATCACTGAGGTGAGTGGCGGATGAATGTTTAATGATTCCACCATCCTCTTCGCTTGAGCCCACACACACAGACAGTAAGAAAGATACAGTTCGAGGCAGAGTGAGGTGCTGATAGGCATGCATGAGACAATGAGGAGTTCTATCATGCGCGCACACACACACAGAGAACACACATCATTCAGAGGAGGGGATGTATGGGGATACAGGCTGTCAGCTGAAGAGATGAGTGCTGACAATCAGGCAGTTGGAAAACAATGTTTCCTGTCACTGCTCCCTCTAATCACATCACTATGGTTTTAGTTAAAGTGAGCTCCCCTCCTGCGCTCTGACACTCAAACCGCTGTTCAAAAAGCACCTTGCTCTGCATGAGAGGGAGTGGGTCAGGCAATGCTGACACAGCTAGGTAAGTCAAAATGAAACAACTCTGTTTCTACACAGCTATGGAAGTGTAAGGGAGAGTGGTAAAAGAGGAGAGACTTGGGAAGTGGGGGCAAGAAACAGGAAGAGAGAGAGAGAGAGAGAAAGAGAGAGAGAGAGAGGCAGATCAAGTAAGAGCCAGAGAGAGAGAGACAGTAAGCAGCCAGAGCTGTTTATGAGAGCAGATAGTGCCTGTCAGAACACATTGCCGTCTCCTAATTGGGTCATTTTTGATATGAGAAGGATGGTGCCAGCGGACTGACGGGAGCAACTGGGGAGCCAAGAGCCCATGAGGCCCCTCTGGCGTAGTATCAAAGCAGGCGCGAATGCCACCTGCAGACAATCTGGCACAGGCTGGGCACTTCTAGGCACACGAGTGTCAGAATACAGGCCCAGAACCCCTGCTTGAGCCAGGAGGGTGTAATTGCTACATGGGCATTTCTGAGCATGTTTCAAAGATGGAGACTTAATCCACATGTGTAGTATGAAATTGGCAGTTTTGTACCCACTTTTCCCTCCCTAAATGGTTCCCAAAGTAGCTTCATCCTCCATGCTTCTCTCTCTCTCTCTTTCTCTCTCTCATTTTACAAGTTCTTTCATTTCATACTGCCACACATTGCCCCAGGAATGACCAAGCTCTTTAAACAGTAAAGGATAACAAGAATCTATAATCTTTAGTTCCTGCTTTCTTTGACAGGATTTGTTTCTTGTGTGTGTGTGTGTGTGTGTGCGTGCGTGCGTGCGTGCGTGCGTGTGTGTGTGTCTGTGTGAGTGTGTGTGTGTGTGTGTGTGTGTGTGTGTGTGTGTGTGTGTGTGTGTGTGTGTGTGTGTGTGTGTGTGTACGTAATGTAGGAAGGGTGTCTAAAGCAGTGCATCTCAAGCAGCCTTCAGGATATGAATGCTATCATCCTCTCTGCATGCCTCCGTCCTCAGTAATGTTAAAATGCCACACTGGAGAACAAGCTTCTACTTCTCACACACTTGCTTGATTGTTTGCTTGCTTGTTTGTTTGCATGGTTCCATTTCCCGTTGGAGTCTGGCTCTGGCACCAAACTGAACCCACTCCAGATGTCTAATATCTGAAGGCTAAAATCCAGAGCTCAAACAAAACAGCTTCACTGCACTCACACTCGCTTCTAACATCTGAAACTTTTAAATCTGTGGAGGATCTATGAGAAGTTGGAGGTCTGGTCCATGACCTGAGGTTGAGGTGGACCAGCAAAGCAGGAGACAAAGTTCAAGTCCTTTTCACATCCCAAGATGGATCACATTCAGACCACATGCATAAAACATAAAGATCTGGTGGAGCTCTTTATAAGAACAACAGAGAGGTGGAGAAAACCCATAGGATGTTTTTCTTTTCTTAAATCCCCTTATGCTGTTTTGGCTAACTTGAACCACTTATACACAAAGGACAGGAGGGTAAAAATAAAGGAAAGAAGAAGGAATAAATAGGCACTGCAAAGCTAGTCCAGCTGAAAGAAATCCTAAAGGAGGCGTGTGTGTGTGTGTGTGTGTGTGTGTGTGTGTGTGTGTGTGTGTGTGTGTGTGTGTGTGTGTGTGTGAGTGTGTGAGTGTGTTGCTGTGTGTGTTTTCGTTTCCATGCATGTTCAAAGTGTGTATATTTGGAGGACTCTAAATGTATTGGATATAGCAGTCCTTTGTGTTTCATGGCAAAAAAGCAGACTCGGTGACAGTAGAAGCGGTGCACCTGTTCAAAGAGGCCTTAAAACACCACTGAAAATCTCTTCAGTCTCTATTAGGGAAGGAGTCTGGGGAAGCATCCTGCCTAGAGGACATCCTCCGAAAGCTCTCTGTCCCCTTTCATCACCTATGAACTGCAAACTTGCATGTACTCACACACACACACACACACACACACACACACACACACACACACACACACACACACACACACACACACACACACACACACACACACACACACACACACTCAGAGATCCCTTCTAAATACATAACAGAAGGTCCTCTCAAATACATTCACAGTAAATGTCCAATGTAAGTTTTCTAAATTTTTCCTGAAGTAGTTTCCATTAAATCTACAGAATTGCAGTTCTAGAATTATATGCTGAACAAGAAACATATATGCTGGGTATAAACAATCTGAGCAAAGGAACATACAAAGGAACATGTAAATACTGTCCACATTCCCAACCCCCTCTACTTCCACTTTCCCTGTTTCCAACTCCCATTCTTTCCCTTTCTCCCTGATCTCCACACCCTGAATCAGAAGACCTGATGTCACACTCGCTGTCAGAGGGTGGAGTAGAAGAGAAGCGCTGGACCAGGCCTCCTGTACCAATTAATGAGGGATCTGAGGGAAACATAGAGAGAAGGACAGAGAAAGAGAGTGAAAGAGAGAGACAGGAGTTACACTATTTGCCTAAAGGTATCTGCAATCGTTCTAGGAGTATTGCATCATCCTCCTGTGTTCCGCTCCAGCATTACACCTCACTGGCAGGATTGTGGTAAACACCTCATATGATCGACCCTGACCTTGTGGCTACATTGTTGTCACGGCTAACTATTCTTCCACACACAGAGTCCTGTCTGAATTCCATCCCATTGTTATAGCTGTTGCCAGAAACAGTGCAAATCAAATTCAAGTTCTTTATCGTAGCGAGTAAAAACTGATTCACAAGTTGATAATTACACTGTCAAAGGCTCTGCTCTTTGTTCCGTTCTCCTCGTTTGATATGAAGAAAGGTCTTCTTTGGGGCTTGCATAATGGGGAGAGGAGAAGCTTCCACTTCGTGGTGTAAAGGTGGTAGCTGTCAACACTAGTTTGGAGTGAGGTGTCTGAGTAGGGGCAAGACAGACACAGTTCACAGCATTCAGAAAATGTGGCTTGTCATCACCCTCACTATCCGTCCCTTTTGAATAACACTGTTTCTGTGACAAAACTTCATCATCGCTCCCTCATCACTGTGCTGCATTATCATAAACTCCGACTTAAACAACAGGAGCCACAATCACAGGCAGGAGCCACTGATTTGCCACTCGCAGGCATTTAAAGAGCAGCCAGGAAGTCACTCGGGAAGGCAAAACTCACATGCGCGTACACACACAGATTTTTATTGATTTACCTAGAGCAGATCCAGCTTTCTTTCCATATTTCTCTTCCTCTTTCTGCATCACTCTGTCTGTTTTTCTGCCCTGTCCCTGCTCTTGCTCGGACTGTGGATTTTTTTTTCTTTTTGTGAGCGAGAGCCCCCTTTGCTGTGACATATGGTGAACAAGTGCACGCATTGTAGAAGCAGCCCTGTCTACAGCCCTGACTTACTATCATCCCCCGCTGCCTCTGCCTGACAGGCTACAGAGAAGGAGGAAGAGGAAGAAGAGGGGCAGAATGAAAAAGAGAAAAAGAGAAAGAGCGAGAGAGAGAGAGAGCGAGAGAGAGAGAGAGAGAGAGAGAGAGAGAGAGAGAGAGAGAGAGAGAGAGAGAGAGAGCGATGGGCAGATCTTTCACCCTGGAGACACATTGGCAGTCCCGAGATTGTACAGGGTAATCAATCTCGCTGCTGTGCCGCCCAATCCCGCAGCCGGTGTCACAGTAATGGGGCCTCGAAAGCTGGGGGTGGGGCCCAGAAAGGCAGCAGTGGGGAGGGAATATTCTTTATTAAGAGTCATTTGTCGTCTAACAAGACGCTGCACTGGGCAGGTGATGAAACACCATGCCGTAAACACATATGATTACTGCCATCATTGCGGCTATCCCTTACCATGGCTAGATTTTCCACACAAGTTCATCTTTTCTGCAGCTTTAACCGAAGAAAACACATCTCCATTGTGTCCATATGTCTGCTGGCTTTAATGTACCACGATATAGTTCTAATTATGTAAATATAAAAAAAAAACAACAATGATTGCCTCAATGATTGTACTCCTCAAGAGCAATGCATTCTTGCCCAACATACAAACTGCTTATTACTTGATTGGTGTAATTTCAAATACAATATCAATATCAGTAACAAAGCCTATACAACATTCTAGTTAAGATAATATTTTGTTTCTTTTAAATTAATTACCTGATTAATCATAATCAATAATCTCTAAACAAGGATCATTTGCAAGCAACCTTCTTGACCATAATGTTTATAACAAATATTTACTCACACTCATTTATTAACATCTCAAATTTTTTGATTTTTTTTGTCAGTTGTAATGGCTCCTTTTCTTGCACTGCTCTTACTTTATAATAAATCATATCATGCATCAAAAATTTTTGTTGATGAAGACTTAAATATTGCTCCACCAAGAGAAGAACAAAAGCTTATGCGAAAGAAAATTCCAAAAATATCCTCAAGGGCCTTTTTTTTTTTTTTACAGTTAAATGAAATAATTAGACCAAACTCCCCTGTGGTAGCACTTTTTAATTTAATTTTGAGCAAAATAATTATGTTTCTTTTTTTTTTTTATATAGCTGTCTGTGTGTGTTTCTGTGTGTGTGTGTGTGTGTGTGTGTGTGTGTGTGTGTGTGTGTGTGTGTGTGTGTGTGTGTGTGTGTGTGTGTGTACATGCATGCATGTGTTTGCTACCTTTAATCTTTAATCAGTGTGAAGTAGTCCCCTTTGGGCTAAAAGGTGCTGAACGTCTCCCTTTGCGTGGTGGTGAAGTTGCAGTAGTTTCGAGTGGCCACATGGGGTGCTGACTACATGACGCTTATTAGACATGCATGCCAGAGGCGACCAAGCAGTGAGTAAAGCTGGGCATGGAAGCCTTGGTTTAATTGGGCTGAGAGGTTCACAGGAAGTCCCATCTGTGTTAGAGGAGACATAATTATAAACAAACCTCCTTCACTATTGGCGTGCAGCGAAACCTCAGTGGAGTCAGAAAAAAGAATAATCTTGTGTACCCTCATGAGCCATTGCATACTGTAAACAGCTCCAACTCATCGGCCAAACAAGAGTCAGAGGCAACAAGGGGATCAATTGAAAAGTCTAAATCAATAATTGTACCACAAATACATAAATAATATGAAGGTATATCATCCTTTTTGCTCAACCATTTCCACCAATGGGTTCAGATTACTGAATAACTCAGAACAGAGCTTCTAGATGCCATCTGGGGGTTCAGACTAGAGGGTCAACCTTCCCATGTGACAGAACACTTAACCAGATTTCATAACTTAGTCACAGCAATGTCGGATTTTAGTTTGTATGTTCACAAAACCAAGTTACACACGTAGAACAGTCTGGTAGAAAAACAGCATTAGCTGAGATTTGGTTTTGAATGAGCATCGTAATTGAGTTTATGCTGGGCCACAACACAGTGCTCACTGCCTCTCTTCAGGGTGGCTGTGCTTCCAGGCACTTGTATTAATTGAGCCAATAATTGAACAGTTGTCTTCATTAGTTCCAGTCCCTAGCACACGAATCATGCTTTCAGGATTACCAGCAATGTGCTTCATGTGCAAAGAGGGTTTATTACCTGAGGCAGATTATGAAAGCATCTCAAGCTCTTGGCCATGCAAGCACAGAGCTCACCAACATCCACCACTGCTATGTTTCCTTAACAACCATGGCTGCTTAAAACTTTGAAGAGGACATAAGGACAGAGGTATAGCAATGAAGAGGATGCTTCAAAGAGCAGCTAGCTACTGACAACCAATCCAAAGCACAAGAAACAAGCCTAAGCTCAAGTACCTTCTGAAGCCAAGAAAAATCACGCACCTGTTAGTTTCATAGACAGCTAGTCACTGTGAAAATGTTTTTAAATGCCCAGCTACTTTTAGCCATCTCATTTGTTCTGAAAGGAAAAACGAACTCTAACAAAGAAGCAGAGAACAGACAGGTCTGGCGTTGGTGGTCTGACAAGCTGGAGGTCAGGGAGAATAGAGAGAAAGATAACGTGAAATTAACAGAAAGGTCACTCGACCCCATCCAGATAGTTCTAAATGGCTAGCAGGAGCGGTAAATCTTCACAAGCAAATAAAAATCTGTGTCTGACCTCATCCTGAGGATGAAAAGGTTTTGAGAAATAAAAAGTGGGTTGAGAAAAAATAAATAAACAAATAAATACATAAATACGAAACTAAAAGAAATGGAAATTTGACTTCCGAACAGACATTCCCAACTACCGCTAAGGTGCATTTTAATACAATTTACAGCAAACCTGGGCCAATTATTATAGCATGTGATAGAGCAAGGCAACAGCTTGTGAACTTAATAAAGTTGATTTTTAGATTTTTGTGAGCTGTTGTACCCGTGAAGAATTTAGGGCTGCTGTGTTCCACACTTATGGAGAAATAATTATGCTTAAGTGCTTTCAGGCTTCCTTCAAATGTGAAAAATGGTGGCATTCATTGCTAACTAATGTTAATGAGTATTACTGGTTTTGAGTAAAAATGTAAAATGTGCTGTACAATGTTTGGCAGTTCATTGGAGTCTCAGAAGAGAAATGTAGCACATCACTGACTTGAAACAAATAACATTCACACAATATTGAGGCTTTTGACAGAGGGTTGGGTTGGGTGAGGGTGAAATTAAACCTTCCTTTATTTATTTTTTTAATATTATCCATAATGCACATCAGACGCCTTCCTATTCTTTGCCAGGAGATGTGACACCTTCCTTTTCTTGTGGGTTTGTTGATTTCCTAGTAGCTAACAGCTTCACGATATGGGAACTGATTGCGCAAAACTGGAACAAACAACAACGCCCATAAGCAGCTAAAATGGATCTTTTATGAATATTCAATGAGAAGGAAACTGAACTCTTCATTTTCACCTTCCCTTCTTTCTCTACATTGCAGCTTTTTCTTTACTGCATAATTAATGAGTACAAAATGGAGTGTGAATGTTTGCGAAATAAGAAATGGTGGCAAGGCATTACTTTTATTCCGCTTCCAAGAGAAATCCAAACAAAATAAGGCAAAAAGCCTTGTCTGCCTTCAGATGTATTCATGATTGAGGCCATCAACAAAATTAATTTAAGTTAGAGCGCATGATTAAAAGTGGTACAAAGAGCTGTTAGAACCGATTAAACCCAACTCAACAAACCACTCAGTGATACAGTATACATGTACACAACATCTTCTTTCACAGAGCCCACAAACAAACACAATCCATATGCTCGTTTCTATGAAATCAATCAGCAATCCTTTAACTTCCCCAGCCTCTGTAGGTGCATTTGTAAAAGCATGTGGCGGTTGCCTCCAAGTAGACAATTGGGGAGAAAAAAAATAAATATAAAGGAAAATGATGGTAGCCATGTATTTGCTTGCTTAAGGGATCTGCTTATTTTCCAAAGGTACACAGATACCCCCAGGAATAGATTTACTGGCCTAGAATTGGTTGTCAGGATTTGATACATTCAGAAGTTATGCAGAGAGCCGTCTAGACAAATTCATGCATTCGTGATCCAGCCCCGCTCCAGTGTGTGTAGCTAGGCAAGGGGAACATTAGCACGTGGTTGGCTCTGGGCACAAGGAGAACAGGTCAGGTTTATGAGCGAGCCAGACAGCAAGCCTGTGTCACCAGAACCTAAACAGACAGACACCTCTCAGCCCTTCCTCACCCATACAGCTCGACAAGCATGAAAAAGACTAGATAAAAAAATTCTATAGCTCTTTAGAGTAACACAGCATACTACACTTGTCTATGACTATGAATACAAATCCCTTTCTCTAGCCATTTTGCAAATCATAAATATATAGATTATAACAAATATCCTCATGATGCTATTGATTAAAGAGCTGATTAAAGAATTCTGCAGAGCAAACTCTGGGCCATGAAGGAACACGTGTATTTATACTGAGATCACAAGCCACAATAATTGCACACAGGTGAAGTCTATTCAGTTTTTTTTTTTTTTCTGAACTAATTTAAGGTTTTCACAGAAAAGTGAGTGAATTCTTACACAATAACAACATTTTCTTGTTTTTTGCAAATGATAAAAAATTTTTCCACACACGTTTGGGATATTTTCTGTAAATTTCATGATGTATTTCTCAGGGAAAGTCTAATTTAGTTTTGAAGTTGTAGCTCTACAAATGACTGAAAACCTGGTAAAGACTCTGGTAAAGGCTTACTAATAAAAAATAACTAATAGAACGATTATGATATACAGCATGATGGCTGATGACTAAAACCAAAGAAAGTCAGTCTCCTACTTGCTAGTTGTTTCACATTCTAGTGTTTGATATTTGACCTCTGGAAATTCTACATTGCTTTAAGATTTCAAAATGTATTACAGCTTCAGAAGAAACTAACGTGAATAGTCTCAATTCCTTCAATCCAATTATTTTATGTTTTGATAAAATTAGTTCAGCTGCTGGTCATACTCTTAATAAATCTGTACTCATACTGATCTCTCTCTCTCTCTCTCTCTCTCTCTCTCTCTCTCTCTCTCTCTCTCTCTCTCTCTCTCTCTCTCTCTCTCTCCATTTTTCTTCACCCCACAGGTTTTGCTGACCGCTTTCTCTCTATAAATACGTCTGATAAGTATTTTGCTCATGTATTTAGGCAAATATCAGTGGGGTGGCGTGGTGGCTGTTTAGTGGCCATTAAGATGCAGAGAGCAGCGCTGGCTCTCAGACACCGTCTCTGCTTGTAAAGGTCAGCATCCCCCCTCACACCCACCCTCTCCTGGGTAAATAAGGGGACATATACAAATGTGACCAAATGGGAAAATGGCTCACCTTAAAAAGGAATTAGGCACTGTGATCCTACATACCTCTTTTTTTAAGAGCTTCTTAAAAAATTATTCTTCAATCTGTTTATGTTATTTAGATTATTACATATTTTTTCTTTATTCACCTTTTATATTCTGTCTAGTTATTTGCGGTTTACACAGCACACTGGATCATTTAACTTAGGAAAATACATTAAAGTAACTATTATATCTCAAAGCATGGACCAAACCTTTAAACAGTACAAACAGAAATAAGTGACAATGATAAATTACTTTGAGTAGGTTGAGTAGATGTACGTGGGCCACATATAAATCTCTGAACTTACTGATTTTTAGACTAGCCCATACCAAATCAGTTGGTATATAGATGATGGTGGTTTAAGAAAGAACAATTCAGTTAGTTTAAAATGCCGTTATGACAGGAGCAACGGTGCTTGGAGAGGGAAGTCTTTCTCAGGACTGACAGTGACAGGAAACATGAGAGCAAATTGTCTCATATTTGTGAGGCAGATTGTAAAAACCCATTTACATGGTCAAATAGTGATGAAGATAAGGCTGAAATAGTCACTGATTCATTCAGTGGGTCCTTTTTTGTTTTTAAAATTAATATTTTTAAAGGAGAATACAAAAATCCTAACTTTTTTATTGCCATCTCTACAGTGTACGCAATGACGTGCATTGTGGACCGTTGATGTGACATGTACTCAACAACTTGCTAAAAAAAAAGTTGTCACTGTGTAACACTCTTGGCTAGCAATTTATCAATTAAAAAGAATTTAGGCAGACTTACTGAAATTATTAAGTTTGCCTCCTTATTTACATTAAAATAGAGGCATTAAAGTTATAATAAGAAGAACAAGTTTGCTGGAATTCAGCTATGGTGACTTCCTACAGGTTTTCCCAGAACACCAAATATTTCAGTCATCATTACTGAATATTTATACTTACCCTTCCCATGTATTCTGCTATTAGTACAAGTTAAATCAGCCAGATTATAACGGAGAGTTAAAAAAAATATAAGCAAAATATAGAGAACAATCAGAGTCAGATATTTCACTGATGTCTCCCAAACACCTTCAAGCAGCTTTCAGTGTGAAAGGTTCACTCTCAAGCTTGGAGCACTATCTGTCTCTCCAGGCCTGACAGCTATCTCTGCTGTCAGCATACATCAGACCAGCAGCCTGAGCCACAATGGCAGCACCTGATGCCCTCAGCAACACACCTCAGCTCAGGCCTACACACTACTGCGGCCTCAGGCATAGCTGGTCCTAGCATGCTGTCATACACCGTAGTGGAGCTGAACTGGTTTTGGAAGACTTGTTCAGAATGTGCTTGACAGGAGGATCTTGAGTAAATAACAAAAGTATGTTTGTCATTGGTTACACATTTCTTTCTGTTTACATCAGGAGCTATAAGGCTTTAGAATGTGATTTTACTATTTAAAAGCTTTATTTATTTATGGATTTATAAATAGATTTATTAGTTTTTATTTTAATTAGAAGATAAGACTTGGAGGGCATAGTGGCATGGTTATAGTGAGTTTCCTTGTTTCCCTCTGACTTCTGAGGTTGAGGGTTCAATTCCCACTTCCACCCTATGTGTGTTTGAAGTTTGCATGTTCTCCCTGTATTTCACAGGTTTCCTCCGGGCACACCAGTTTCCTCCCAGTCCAAAAACATATTGTAGGTCAATCTCTAAATTGTTTGTAGTGTGTGAATGGGTGTGTGAGTGTGTGCGATTGGGAGGCCCCTGGTATACAGTAGATTGCAGGTACCCTGTGACCCTGTGTAGGATAAGCCATACATAAATAAGATGGATGGATGGATGGAAGGATGGATAGATAAACTAAAGTACCTCCTTAATACAAGTTATGCACAAATTTGGCTAGTTTTTTTTTGTTTTGAATATGTTTCGATGGTTTTAATGTAGAGCATCCATCCTATAGATTGTACTTTTCTTCTATTATTTTCATCCTGGAATCACACATTTTAAACATATAGTTTGGTTGTGAGTTGAACTTTGTGGTCTAAGGACACATAATGTTAGGTACAACAATAACAATGTTCTGGCAATGTCAGAAATTGTTCATTAAAACCCCAGACTGTTAGCACTGCTATAGCAGAGGATTCTTTGAAACTCTCAGAACAGGTAAAACATAACCAGATATAAAAAAATCTCTAATACCTCAAGCTCACTTTGAAGAATGTTTCTGTTAACACAACCGTTTTCTGCACAAGCCTAGATCATGCTGATTAATGATGTAAGCAGAACGTAATCATTTCCCTTAATCACGGCTTCCTAGTTAGAGGATCTTTATCATATAATGATATGAAGAACACATACTATCGCAGTCTGTTACAGAAATGGGACAAAAAATTTATTGGGGTCAATTCCTACAGCATGACGAGAAATAATCTTAAAATACCATCATGATGGCACAGTGTAAAAGCTTAAAAGCGGCTTTAGACTTTGTGTGTCACTGCTTCTTGCTGGTGGCTTGCAACACAGTTGATCCTGTTCTCTTATCTTCTACTGGTGTAAACCTGTAAGACCAAAGCATAACGCAGTTCTGTAATAGGCCTGTTTTAATCTGCCAATGGGATTAATTTTAACCTATGCAAACCCTTTTTTTAAATACTCAGACAAACAAAATCCATTGTAGTGGGTATTCTGCTATTCAGTGAAAGGGGAGAGTGTAGATTTGTGCATGATAAAGGGAAACGTACAGCTGCTTACAGGTGACAGGATCACAATACTTACTTTATCCTTCTGGAATAAACCTTCTGGTTTACAACCTGTTCTGAGATTGCTACTGGTCATATCATATAGTTAAATGTGTGGAGAATGCATGATTTAAACAAAGTCTATAGTTTAGTGATGGAGATTGCATGCACATTTGGAAGAAATGCTAAACAATCTTCAAAAGAAGTGATTGCAAAGAAATTCTGTAACTAGTATGTACTATAAATATATTCATATATGGAAGTATTTTAGAAGAGAGATAAATTCAATGCAAAATACAATCTATGTTCAATAAATGGCTCTACATGCTTCAGACTTTTAGGTTTAGTTTCTGGGGTTTTTCTCACTACGCAGTATCACATAAAGCACTGTGAGGAATAAGAACAATTTTACTACAAGAAATGCTCTTATAGAATCCTATCTGGAAGATTAAAGTCCTTCACTGGCTTTCCCTATTTTACTTGTGTCACAACAACCTTGCATCTGAGAATTATTAATGGCACCCTTGTTGGCTGTCATCTTTTTTCCACTCCTCGTTTCATATTTGCCTCCTATCCCCACCAGAGAACTGAAAAACTGTGTCTCCTCAGAGCCACCAAGAGTGTTGGCCTGGGACCATGCTACTCTCCCGAGTCCACAAAGTAAAAAGAGAAAGCAAAAAGAGGAACACAAATGCAGATAAGGGAAAACATGTTTAGGTGTTGTTTATGGAAAGAACTTCATTTTGATATCTCCCTTTTATGTTTGTGCATGTGTTTGTGTGTGTGTGTGTGTGTGTGTGTGTGTGTGTGTGTGTGTGTGTGTGTGTGTGTGTGTGTGTGTGTGTGTGTGTGTTAACAGATGTTGTGTGAGGAAGATAGGGTGGGGGGTGGGTGTGGGTGTGATGGCGGGTGAAACAAATAGCTGCATCAGGAGAGACGTGTGGCCTTCGCTTAAACAGAGCCATAAATCAGAACACTGACGTGGAGAGAGAGAGAGAGAGAGAGAGAGAGAGAGAGAGAGAGAGAGAGAGAGAGAGAGAGAGAGAGAGAGTGGGTGAACTTAAAATTGTTTGGCTCATTTTCTCCTACTTTTTCTCGCATTTTTGCTGATTATTCATCCTTGCCTTTTTTATGCAATTCACCACACCCTTTTAAATGCAATTGTTCAGACGCATTAGCCTTTTAACCCATTTCTAACACAAATACAAGCTGGGTTAAGAGTTAACAACCATACAGTTCTTTTTCAGACTTTCTTTTTGCTCAGGCTCAGTCACCTCTCTCTCTCTCTCTCTCTCTCTCTCTCTCTCTCTCTCTCTCTCTCTCTCTCTCTCTCTCTCTCTCTCTCTCTCTCTCCCTATCCAGAGTAAACTCCACAAACCCTCCCCTGAGGTCACAACCAAATGTCACAGCCATGTTAACCCCCATCCAAATTCACACCACTGTCCCCTCTCCTTCATTTGGCCCTGCATACATTACGTTCTGCATGTCCTCCGATGTCAACCACAGTTCAGTGCCTGAAGAGGACATCCAGAGGAGCTCAGCCAAGGACAAGATATCCTGTGGCTTAGACAAGGGGAGCATATCTGTTTTACCTTCTTTTTTTTCTTTTTTTTTTTTACATGTACACACGTGTATGATTATTGCATTCCCTCACAAATAATTAGTAGTACACATTTATCCTAAAAATATATTAGCCAAAGCCTGAGGTCAACTTCATAAACTGTAAAACATAAAAAAATGTCCAGGAGATCCATTTATTACACTAGCTTTCTGATTACGTTGGGTAATCTGTTGAAAGGTCCGTAGGGGACTGTCTTTTTTTTTTTTTTTTTTTTTAATCTTATATACATTTTAAAATATTTTGGAGTCTATATTTACATCAACAAATTTTTCGGTTGGTAACTGAAGATGCATATAATCGAATAGATCATAGTCTCCGAGGTCAATGTTTCTGATGAACTCTTGACACAGAATTCTGAAAAAAGAGGTTGTTCAACATGGTGGTAGTGCCCAGAGGTTGAACTACAGAGCAGATAGCTGTAGGTTTAAATCCCAGCACTAACAAGCTGCAACCCTTGAGCAAGGCCCTTCACCCTCAACAGCTCAGTTTTAATAAGATAATAAAATATATTAATAAATGTATTTAATAAATAAGATATTTACATTTGCAGCATTTGTAAGATATATTGTATATAAGTCTTTCTGGATAAGTGCGACTTTCCTAGTGGTGCCTTCTATATATTTTTCCTTTATCTCGTAACCATTAGTTCAGGCAAGTCACTATCTTTCATATGTTCCATATTGCAGTATAATACAGATCATATCTTTGTTTTGATAAAAAAAATGCTGAACGTGCAAGATGTGGATATTTGAATATTTCTGTTAATATTCTTAAGTCTACCTTTGTAGCAATTGTGACTAGATTAATATCAGCCTGGGATCTGAGCATGAAAAGTACACACATCCATGCTCTTTTATTTGAACTTTCCTCAGTGGCAGGAAGCCTTTCCCATGGTGGAGTAAGAAAGGAGTTGATTTTGTTGATTTGAGGTGAGCAAGTATTTAATCGCTTCACTGTGGATTGAATCTAACTCGGAAAACATTTGTATCATTTTTGACCGAAATAGACAATTATTTTCAGCATAATATAAACCCTCAAATCTTACAGGGAATAAAATACCTGGATTCTTTTTTCTGTTACATTAATCGGATTAGAGTCACTCTCCAAATCTCTATTAGATGAATTTTGTTCCCACGAGTCTAATGTGACATTTTACCACATGTCTGGATTTTATTTTGGAACGTGGTTGCATGTCATGTCAAAGTTATTTTGGTTTCAGTGAAGAGGGAAGAGTGTGTCTCACCCTTGCCTCACACCAGTTAAACGTGTTAGCTGTACACTGGAAGTTGTAAATATGTTGGTTATAGAACAAATTGCCCAGTAGAAGGTTGGGCAGTAAAAACACAGCAAAATCTGATCAGCAAAAAAAAAAAATCAGTCCATTTATATTCATCATCTAAACCTCTGCTACAACACAGCACACCGATTTTTTATTTTTTTTTATCTAACAGTAAAAAAGAAAAGTGCTAGTTTAAGTATTTCATGAAGAGGTAAATCTTCACCCGTCATTTGAAGACACCCAGTAAGTACATACAGTTTTATATTTGCAGACCAGGACCTATGTCTTCTAATATGGGTAAATGTGCGAGATCGGTGGTCTCAATGTAATGTGCTGTCCCATTTTCTCTTCCTTTTAATTAGACACAACTGATACAGAATGAGCCAATATTTATGTTGGTAAGAATAATATAAAAAAAACTATACATAAGAAACAGCCTTCATATTTTACATACCTCTGTGTATGTAAGTTAGAGCATGTTTTAAATAATAAAATAATAAAAGTAGTGAAATTAAATTTAGAAGATGATAGATGAAAGAATAATCTGAATTTCTACAAGTGCACAGTCACATTTTCCTACAGATGCAGAATAGCTAAAATAAGAGAAAGTGTTCCTTCTTTCTGTTCTTGATGGTTGTGTTTGTCTGCTTTTTACTGATTAATATTCTGGTCCATGTCATCATGCTGTGTCTGTGCACATAGCACCCAGTCCCTGACTCGGACATTCCACTCCAAAAACTCAAAACTGCACTGCTGATGAAAATGGTAATGATGAGGAGGATGAAGATAGTGATGTTTAAGTGGTTGGGGTGGTGGTGGTGGTAGTGGGGGGGGAGGGATGCATAATGGGTAGTTAGAGAAGTGAAGAGTGCAGCATTATGGTGAGGTGTGGAATAGCATTTCTAACCAGCGCAGAATGAGATGCAACGTCCACTATAGCAAGATTAAACGGGATGAGGAAGAGGAAAAGGGGAGGAGAAAAACAAGTGAGAGAGAAAAAAGAGACAGACACAGAGAGAGAGAGAGAGAAAGAGAGAGAGAAATAGGAGCCCCCTTAGCAGCGATTATGAAATGGTCTGTCACAGATTAGAACCGCAGGGAAGTAGGAGGGAGATGAGGCGCGGCCTCCCACAGACACCCGGGCTAGTGAGGACGCTTCTGCCAAGATTACCTGCGGATATATTCTACCAGCTGCTTGGACACACACGTGTGCACACACACTGAAGGAAGGGTGAAAGAAAACGAGGGGGGAGACATTGTGAAAGACAAGAGAAAGGGTAAAAACAAACCTAAACCTAATAGGCTTGCATTTTACAGAGAAAATGCAGAGTGAGAGCAAGACAGAGACAGAGAGGAAGAGGATGAGAAACAGTGCAGAAGGAGAAAGTGAGAAATAACTGAACGACAAGACTTCTAAAAAAGCAATGACTAAAAATGGTCTCTGTGGTTGTGGCTCACGGAGGGATGCACAGATAAACCCACATCATTTATCTGGTTTGTGTCTGTTTTTTTCCTCAAGAGTACTGCCATTTAGATTTCCATTTTGTTTCCGAGAGGAATTCGGTCTGTGCCTGTGAGAACACACTAATTAAAATGGGAATTTTCATCCAAAAAAGGCACGTTATCACATTTGATATCACACTCTGAAACATAACAAAGTAGACATGAAAGTTAAAGCATGATACTACCTGATACATCCTGATTGGGGAGATCTATGCACAAGACTACATGCTGTAAGATTAACCTCTGCTACAGTCTACAATAAAGGTTCCTTCTGTTTACTATAGGAAAAACATGACTGACAGGTAAGAGCTGCTTATGGACAGCTAAAGCAATTAGATGAAAGAAGAAATGACAAGATGTGCTCTACAGTATCACTTTTTTTTAGAGCAGGATAAAAGGGATTACAGAGGTACTGAGTGATTTATACCATGATTCAGTTCAGTAAAAAATCTCAACTTTTAGTTACTTTTAGGGGGGAGAGGGGGAGGAGAAAGAGAAAGAGAGGGAGAGCGAGAGGGAGAGAGAGAGAGAGAGAGATAGAGGGAGAGATGGGGGAGAAAGAGAGAGAGAGAGAGAGAGAGAGAGAGAGAGAGAGAGAGAGAGAGAGAGAGAGAGAGAGAGAGAGAGAGAGAGAGAGACTGAATTCTCTGAATTTCTATAACAGCTGCTCTGACAATGGCTGCAATTTAAAATCACAGCCTTTTATTAATGCTCTTGTTTTAATACATTATTGTTTCTATAGTAGCAACTTTTTCAGTCAGATGAAATTGTACAAAAGACCCTCCACATAATATTAAATATGTCAAATAGTGGTAATGGTGAGTTCTTCTGTAAAAAAATATTTAAGGATTTCTCCAGTGCTCTGTAACATGCTGATATTTTCTACAATGAGAGACTTTATTGCGTTTTTTTGTATTTTTTTTTTTTTCATATTAGCTAAGAAAGTAAGGAACGATGTCATACGCAATTACAGGTCTATCTTAAGACGTTCTTCACAAATATATATATATATATATATTTATAAATGTAAATGTAAAGAGTGCAAGTCAGTCTTTAATCAAAAGAACTGTATTGTACTATAGTATAAGAGGAATACCTAGTTGTTGACTATTTTACTATAATGACGTTTTATTTCTTCAATATATAATAAGGTAGATACGGATGCGCAAACATGGCATCAGGTGTTTATTGTTATTATTGCTAAAAACAAACCCAAAGCGTGCATCTCAAACATGCCAGCATTTTCAGGTCAAGTGTATTCACATATTAAATTCAGCTCTCTGCAGTCTCTTTCATGAGCTTTGATGTAGTTCAAGAACACAAGACAGTATGTTCATGTGAGCTAAGGTTTTTCACCCTGCTGGTCTGCTCGCGCTCAGAGCGCTTTCATAAGCACTAGACCATACCCGACGTGCTCAAAGATAAATCGCTGGAAGTCGTGAATTATTACGACATCACTCTCGCCATGCCTGTGACAGTTGATGCTAGGCAGAGATAATTGCCCTTGCACTTGCCGACTAATGAACATAATTACACGTTATTTCCCATTCACCCCGTGATTAATTGTTACAACGTTTCTTTGTTGGGTTGCCGACAAATTGCCACTTCGTAATGACACTATTGCCTCTCTGCTGAGCACACAATTGAAAACGGGCCTGGCACTCCGGCAGACAGCCTAGGGTCCTCAAGGGCCGTGTTAAAAAAAACCCAAAATAACCTAAACATTGTGGAAAAACAGAAAGCCACGTAAACAGAAAGACATCATCACAAAACATCGGTAATGAATATGCAGTCAAAGGTCTTTATAAAATTGAGTCTTCTGAGTGCATATCAAAATATTTAATACTTTCCACAATGAATGTGGTTGAATAAAAAATGAAATATTACTGCATTATACATGACATATAACTAAAATGATATTGTACTTCTATTCTAAAGAACATGTAGTAATCAGATAAGGATATAATTACAGTATAAGATAACTGAAATCTATAGAATAGTCCACTAATACTTTACAGGACAAACATGGAGAGTGATCTGTTTTATCAGACACATGTAAATATGTTCACTGAAGTTGAATGTTTTAATCCTTTCTTCAGTAGTTATTGGCAAGGGCAAAAAGTTAAGGGGTGACTTGGAGACACGACCTAATTGAGAGGCTGTCACCCAGTTAAGCAAGGCCTGGCTTAAGAGCATTTGCTTAATAAGCCGTGTGCAAATGCAATATGGTGCTTATTTCCAATCAGCCATAACAAAGACTAATGTGTGCGAGGGGATGCAAGGTAATAAGGCATGCCAGAGGAAAAGTGACGCTGGCTGAGAGCAAAAGCTGCGTCACTGCCTTGAGACTTCAGTCGAAAAAAACTTGAGCAATGAACCCTTTACTTCAAAAGCAGATAAAACAAGGCTGTGTCCGAGTGCAGTGTTTGAGGAAGATGAAACGCTGGTTAAGATGAAGGCCCACACTGAGAAAGTACACCCCTCTCGCCTGGCTCTGTTCCTTTTCCTCTGGGTGATTGATTTACTTCAACGGCAAATGGCTCATGCTGACAAATCGCTCAGTGACGCCACAGCACAAAACTTGGCCCCCACCCTGACATCTAACCTGTGAAGGGAAAAAAACTGAGCCTTGAGAGGGACAAACAGAGGGCGGAATTAGGAAAGCAAAAATGGTGCTACGTTGTACTCTTTCTCTGGGAGTGATGTATTTCCCCTCAGTTCATTTATCTGGGAAAGGAAGGAGATGTATGTGTAATGTGATCCATCTCTGGGCTGTTTAGGGAACACAGCGTCCCTGATCACAGACCATATCAATCTCACTCATAGTCTGACATCAGTACTGCTGTCAAAGTCATAGGATCCAACCAGAGAAACACAAACAGTTTAGCAATCACAAATTCATTTTAATTAATTTATATATGACTCTTTATATACACTTTCTCTTGCATATATATGTTTTTCCCCCTCCCTCTTTACTGAACTTTTGTTTTATGGGTTTATTAACTATTTGTAAATTAGATCAGAGGTTAACTGGAGTTACAGAGAAATAATTTGATTGTATTGTATAACTGATTGTTTCATGTACATGAACTCTTAGTTCTTCTAAAAATCCTAGACATGTTCTTTAGATCATTTATAGATATGCTGAATATTCTTCGTATTCACGGTTCTCTTTTCTGTAGAGAAATTATCATGATTTTCAGCATGGTTAAAATAGAAGATTGGTTTAAAAACAAAATGCTCCATTTCTTCCAGCATAATTTATCAGCTTTTAGATGTTTGGTGCCTGAAGTTTGCATTTGTGTTTTGGCATTGTAGCTCAAATAAACAAGTAAAATTAATTGAAGTCCATTTCTAATGTAAGTCTTTGACGCAGAAACATATTTGTTTGTTAGAGTTTGCTGAGAAATTGACTTCCATTACTTTTTAAAAGCCACCTCTCCTGTTTGAAGTTTCCAGTGCAAACTTCAAACACCAGACATGTTTTAGCCAGTCAGCGATGCTTAGGGGGAGAAATTATGTACATTTCATTATAGTCAAACTCCTCAAATAACTGAACAGTGAACTATGCCTGATATATTGTAATGTTAGACATGCAGGTCATTTAATATCACAGTAAAAGCAGCTACAACATAATATCTCATCAGCACTGAGTCATACATGCTCCTACAATATACCCTTGATTTATTCTTGACCTACTCCTTATCAAAACACAATAATCAAACAAACAAATCTTACACACACTCACACTCTCACCCAAGTGCTGCCTCAACAGAATAAGCAGGACATGAAAGGGCTGACCCTGTCTGCCCCACATACTGCAGGCTGATCAAATTAGGTCTGATCAAAACATGCCATTCAGACAGGCTGGGGCAAGGTGCATACACACACACACACACGCACACGCACACACACTCGCACACGCGCACACACGCACACACAGCAAAGTCCAACTCATGCTCTGACCTTGGGAGCAATTAGCATGACCAGAGTGCCCTGTACAGAATACTGAACCTGTACTGCACACACACACACACACACACACACACACACACACACACACACACACACACACACACACACACACACACACACACACACACACACACACACAGATGCACAATCTGCATACTCTGTCCATCTTAGACTCCCTGCATGCTGCTCTGGCTCACTGACTTCCTATTTCCCAGCAGTATCATGGTCACGGTTTAAAAATTCAGTATGAAGACAGCATTTTCACTAGCCAAAATAATACACCAAATCTAAATCTGGACCTAAATGGACTCTTCTTTGTGTTGTGATCAGGGTAGCGCTTCTTCTCCCCGACGACCAACACAGGGAGAATGTGGAGGTTCTTTGAACTTGGACTTTTTTTTGAACATTTCTACACAACACCCACTACCTGAAACAGATTTTGCACAGCACATATTGCATTAAAATTGCACACATCTGCACTTTATTCACAGAAGTCATACTGTTCTATCACCGACCTGCATTCATACATTTTTATAATTTCTATATTTGTTCTGTGTTTTTATGTTTATGGTTGAGAAACAGTTGAGAAAGTATTTGATTAAAGGTGTACGTGTTGTGCATGTGACAAAAGAAAAATTTGAAGAAAGAATATAATGGCAGATGAATAAAATCCATAAAAATTCCATTTTTAATTCATAATTATTTGGTTGGAACACATACAACAACGAGGAAAAAAAGGAAGCACAATGAGAATGAATGTGTACAATTTTCACAAATGATTTTCTTTTTTAAACAGTTTGCTTCATTATTCGACTGTTAGTGAGGCATATGTAAGCCAAGCTGTCCACTACATTTCTTGGAATCAATTTGGTTTAATCTAAGATGTTGCGGTCAGAGTGTGGATAAATAAAGAATGCACATGAAAAAGGAGATCAGACAAAAAAGGGTCATTCTCTATGGTTAAGTTTTCCTAAATTTCCTGAAATTATTGGAACTTTTCTAAGAATTAGATATTAAATCAAAATTAAAGTGCAGGTGCTGTTTTATAAGTGAAGCCAAAGTCAGATAATTTACCAAGCACATTATTATTATTATTATTATTATTATTATTATTATTATTATTATTATTATTATTATTATTATTATTATTATTGACTTTAATATAACTATATTTAATATAACTAATAATAATAATAATAATAATAATAATAATAATAATAATAATAATAATAATAATAATAATAATAATAATAATAAAACCATTCCCCTAAACAGAAACACATGTGAAAAAAAGTTAATGTAGCTTAACGATTATTTTTGGGTTTTTTTAAACATTACAATTTTATAAACAGTTATTAATATAGTGTATTATTTACTTATGATACCGATTCCTCTGACATTATGCCTATGGTAATAACATCCTCTATTTCCTCCTCCCTGTTCACAAACAACTCACTCTTACAATGCAGTAATGAAGAACACAAAACCGCTTAATTCCAGTGATAATATTTTGATTCTGTTTTTATTTCAGTTCATGAGCACTACTCATAATAATAATAATAATAATAATAATAATAATAATAATAATAATAATAATAATAATAATAATAAACTATTATAACACTGAAACAATGCTGTCAAAAACAAATAAGCAACTCAATAATGTAAACAGCATTGCTTTATTATAAGGATTTTCATATATTGTGCTTTATTATGGCCTACACGTTACAGCCAGACCTCTGTGATTTCAGATCCAGTATATCCCATTACATATTTAAATCCATTTCAGCAGAAATGCCCATGTGTATTTCAGCAGAAAATAAGCCTGAATAGACTTAGAGGCTTGAAGCATGAACCAAGTAAGCCTGTGGAGAAGCGACTATAATCCACAGTTCATGCCATAACACTCTGCCGTTTCCAGCAGCCTACAGCCAGATCTGCGTAGTTTTAGCTGAAATTATTATTTTTTGAATT
Organism: Tachysurus fulvidraco; assembly: GCF_022655615.1. NCBI lineage: Eukaryota > Metazoa > Chordata > Actinopteri > Siluriformes > Bagridae > Tachysurus > Tachysurus fulvidraco. Next base: position 14,495,873 of record NC_062520.1, on the reverse strand, counting down.
TTTATGACAAAATTTAAACAGGACCCTCTCTCTCTCTCTCTCTCTCTCTCTCTCTCTCTCTCTCTCTCTCTCTCTCTCTCTCTCTCCCTTGTTCTCTCAGTGTGGTCCATCTTGACAGCAACTCACTGTGAAATTCTCTTTATTGCCAGATCATAAACAATACTCTCTCTCTCTCTCTCTCTCTCTCTCTCTCTCTCTCTCTCTCTCTCTCTTCTCTCCTTTTCCCCACTGGTGCTAAACCTGTCTGATGCTTACATATTTAATAATGATCAAATATGTTTACATGCACTAACAAATCTCTACATAATACCCTTCTCTAGTTGCGTGATACTGTCTTGCTGTTATGCTAAACCTCGTGCCTCCTCTCTGTAGTCACGAAACTAAAGGCATGTTTTCTTACCTGTTTCTCTTTTTTTTCTCATTATATTTTCAGATAAAACAAGTAAGTGCTGATGAGGCAGTTGAGTTTCTGTTTGCTTTCACTCTTTCTATTGTCTCATCATTCACAGAAGCGACATAATTCTCCCCAAGAGCTGTCTCTTTGAATTTGGCTGTGGAGGTATAATTGCACATTGTGTTGCAAGTTGGAGGTCTATACACAAATGAAGCCCATGAGCATTCAGTCCTGGTGTTCACTTTACTCACACTGCATATTCACCTCCCTAAGCATACGATTTATCTCTTTCTTAGAGACACAGCTCGAAACCATTTGCAAACTTTGTGATGTATACAGTGCATTATGTGTCCTCAGGCCGGCACTACTTTACTTCACCCTACTTTACAGGACTCTAAGCCTCTGTAACTCTATGCATATAAGGGCAAGTTAAGTAGTGTTAAAAGAATACTCCAGCATTTTATCATTCCAGGGTATGCTTCATTTCTTTAGTAAAACTTTAGAAAATTTCCTACTCTCACCGAAAGAGAGCGAATGACTGATATTCTAGACAAACCACCACAGAACTTTCTCACAGCAAACTGCTGATATTATCTTATTTGCTTACCAGTAAGTACATCACACATAGATCTTTATTAGCTTTAAGTAATAATAGAAATTTGTTAACCATTTGTAATACAGTAAATATAGCTATATCATCACAAAGCATTGTGTTGTCACGTTCAAAGGTTTATTTTAATCCTAATGCACATAAGTGCATAGAGCCACAGCTTGCAACATTAAACATTCTGAAGCTTGTGGCCAGAAAAGTGTATAAAACATATAATACTGTATATATCAGAATTGTTATGTTGAGTCCAGCAATGGTTCCTAGACTTCAATTATAAGTGGGTTTTAGGTAAACAGAATTTTGTTTTCACTTTCGAGGCAACACATCATTGGCCAGAGATTAGGCTGAAAAATCTGGCAGTATTTCTGTAAAATTATAAAGAAGTTGCATGTTGTTGCTGTGTATTTGTGTGTGTGTGTGTGTGTGTGTGTGTGTGTGTGTGTGTGTGTGTGTGTGTGTGTGTGTGTGTGTGTGTGTGTGTGTGTGTGTGTGTGTGTGTGTGTGTGTGTGTGTGTGTGTGTGTGTGTGTGTGTAATATCTAGTACACTTCTGGGGCCAAAAGCTGTGGCCTTGGAAAAACTGTGTCTTGCCCTGAAGCTACGTGATTAAGTATGCCAATAACCTGCCTTCACTCATTTAAACTAACTTTCAGCAAACAAGGTACACACAAGAAAGAGACACTCCTGTCCATCTAAAATATGTTTGGTAAGTGAAGTAGCAAGTGTGAAGAATCTGTCAATCATTCTCACTTTCTCTCCCTCTCTTTCTTTTTTTCACCGCTGTAATGACTGGCATGTGTTTACTTTAGCAAATGCAGCGTCATGAAACGGATCTCTACATGTGTAGCTTGACCTGTGTTAATTGGTCATTAAAAGCAGAACCACACCGGCCTCGCTAAATCTTTAAAGAACAGTACTTCATCAATGCTGTAGCCCAGAGCACATGGCAAAATAATATAAATATGAGTTGGATCATTATCCTCAAAATCATTATAGCTTTTGTTGATTTTAAAAAATTGTGTAATTCATTTTGACATTTCCTTTTTGGTGAAAATGAAGGTAAATTTGAAACATTCAAAATTATATTTTTAACAAATGAAAACTGTACAGAATATTCTGGTTTGGAGCTTGTTAAAAATTGAGACAACTTCATGCTTTGAAATCATAGCTAATACATCATACAAATGCACAAATTACTATACAATAGAATATGGCATATGTCTGTACACTATGTCTGTGACACCTATAAAAATCAAGTTGTTTCCCTTGGTATAATGCTATATTGATCCGAAATGTCTCCACTGATAATAGTCATCATTTGAAGCCAATTCAATGTTCTAATATTATATTCATGTAAAATATTAAATATTTAATGAAATAAAGTAAATGAAGTCTGATACATCTGCTGTGTAAATATGCTTATTGTTAGTGTTAGAGAAACATTATAAACTGTAAATATTCCTCCACCTTCACCATCCTCCATGCACACGCAGTGATCATGCAGTGACATGATGTATTTTATTGATTTTAGTCATGATGCCCCATGCTGCACTTTGCCCCTTTAACCTGGCCCTATTGTGCGTGTGTGTGTGTGTGTGTGTGTGTGTGTGTGTGTGTGTGTGTGTGTGTGTGTGTGTGTGTGTGTGTGTGTGTGTGTGTGTGCGCACAAAATACCAGCAGTTGTTGTGTGAACATTGTACGACTAAGAGAGGTGGTAGGTTTTGGTCTTGATGTGCCAAGGGGTCCCTTGCTCTCGGTGACATCTGTGCAAGCAGAGGCTCTTTGTTGGGGTATCACTTCAGCCATGTCGATAATGGAGCAGTGGAGTGTAAAGAGACGGGCGTGACCGAGATGCCCGGTCTGCCCCTCCTCATCCCACCCCAAGCCACCCCACCCCACTCTCTTGCTGTCTGCTCCCCTTTTTCCAGGCCTCTGTCTTTTCACTAGCTCACGCTCTCTCACCCCTGCTGTTCTTTCTATCATTTCATTGTCTCAGCTGAGGAGAAGCGAGGTCCTGATCAGGACATGCTGATCCTCACTGCCTGTCTATCATCTCTGTCCTCTGAGTGAGGACTTCACCCTGCTAAACACAATTTGCAATACAAAGACTTGAGCGTTATAAATGTCCCAGAGTGCTTTTGTGGGTTGTAGCATTGTATACACAACATATTTCCGAAAGCGCACACCACAAATTACCAGAACAAAATGTAAAATCCAATGTCCTATATTTAGGATCATACTTTATACATTTTAAAGTGAGTGTAAGAGTGTGAAGTGATCTCCTCTTCTAAAAGAGGTGCATCCATCTGATGTTCTATATTAATATCACCCTACAGAGTTTCTTTTTTTCTTGTCTTCTTGTCTAAAATGTAGATGCCACCAAAGACCTAGATTAACTGGATCAGGTATGTTAAGATTAGAACTAGAGTGAAGCAGGGCAGGGAAGAGCAGCCTTCTAAAGCTTTTCTGAAACAATTTGTCAAACTGTACTTTTGTGACCTGTGGCCTAGTCCTTTAGCTGGGGATTACAGTCTGTTTCTCCACCCTGGATATATCAGGTAAAACTAGCTCTTGTCTGTCTAGTACAGAATTGCAGCTTTACCAATTCCTAATGTCCTGACTGCCATCTACAGGCCTACATTATCCTCACACTCATCTTCAGTATCTGGGAAATGAAACATGGCCTTTGCTTTTAGTCAGGGAAATTAAATATACTATTGTGCAGCCAAAGTTATTTTAAGTGATGTTTACCATTAAAGACAGTTTACTATATGCATTACATAGGAGTTTGATGAAAATGAAATAGCACAGTTGGAACTGAAAAGACGTATGAACATATTGCTGACAATACAACAGGCAGATGTAATAAGCACAAATCAATTTAGATGGAGTCTTGCTTAGCATTAATCCTGGACCTAAGTCTTGGCCAATGGCTAGGAAATAAACTGTTTAGAGTTGCTGTTTAGAGTTGGACTTGGACAGAGATGAATATTGCAATACAAATTTTTAATGATGTTTATAAAGGGTGCATAGAATTTGCTGGTAGAATTTGCTGTAAATCGTAGCCCAGAATATGAAGTTATAGACACTTTTTTGTATAGTCCTACTTGAATCAAAGGTTTTGTGTGTGTGTGTGGGGGGGGGGGGGGGTGTTATGGGAGAAATAAACAAACAAACAAATGAATGTCACTAAACAGAATGATAAAAACCAAAATTATCTTTATTGTATTAAAACATTGCCAAACCTCTCATGAAATTAATTCAGGTGAACACGACTGTGTTCAATATTGTTAAAAGGTATTTAGTTCTAGCAGGTTAGTGACGTTTAGCAACACATTTTCTCTGCAGTTTTACTTTATATACAAGTCATACTATTCTCTTACGTATTATTCTGTTCGATATCACAATACACCTGAGCCACATTCCTGATGAAGCGCGTTCATACTGTAAGCTGTTCTGTGCGCGCTCTCGGTCCTGATTCGCCGTTCACACGCGCTCGCTCATCTGCCGGAAGTTAATAACTGACGCCTTGATTTCAGTAGCCAGCGTCTGTCATGTTGTCAGAGCTGATACTAAATGATGGCGATTATTGTGTCTAATATCCATATTATTAAGTATGACTATTGTGTTTTTATCTTTTGAATTCACATATATTCATGTTCGTAACGATTGCTATTGTTTGTGGGTTTTGGTGTGTGTGTGTGTGTGTGTGTGTGTGTGTGTGTGTGTGTGTGTGTGTGTGTGTGTGTGTGTGTGTGTGTGTGTGTGTGTATTCACATACATACACACACTTGAGGAACAAATAAACAAACAAATAAAAATTTCCAAACCATAAATGAGGGACATCAAATGTAACTATTTGTTTGTAGCCTGTTGTCGAGGGAATAACCCGCACGACTCTCTTGCTTCATTAGAATTCCTTTCAAGTTGTCGAGTGCAGCCCCCCTGTGTTGCTTTCTCTATATTCCCTGACCCCAACACTGCAGTTCCACAGGGCTGGAGGAAGGGCGGGACACACACATACACGCGTGCGTGCCCGCACATACACACACGCACACACACACACACACACACACACACACACACACACACACACACACACACACACACACACACACACACACACACACACACACAGTACAAACAACCTGTACACACAATCTCCCAAACAGTGTCACTTGTCTTCAGCATTCTCTCTGGGATGGAAAAGTTCCACCTTCTCGGAGTTTGTAGGTATGTGGTATTTTTTTGCAAGAGTCGAATCACTTGGGTATTGTATTTAGAGAAGCTAAGCCGAAAAGGGTGTGTGAACATGCACATATGTGAGAGAAAGAACGAAGCAAAGTTCTGCCACACTCATATGAGGACAGAAACTAGATCATCATAACCGCTTCTGTGAATAACAATTTAGTTCCTTCTTAATTAAAGCATAATATACAGGGCTGTAACCAGGATTTCAGTGAGGTCCTCGATGCAGAAGAATGTGACCTACTTCATAGTTAATACACTGCAACTGATATTCTTTCATTCTTCCATATGCAAGTCTGTCTCAAATTAAACTGTCTAATTCTACTGAGTTAAATATTTTGGTTTACAAGTTTTCTCTCTCTCTGTCTCTCTCTGTCTCTCTGTCTCTCTCTGTCTCTCTCTCTCTCTCTCTCTCTCTCTGTCTCTCTCTCTCTCTGTGTGTGTGTGTGTGTGTGTGTGTGTGTGTGTGTGTGTGTGTGTGTGTGTGTGTGCATCTCTCCTCACTAATTAAAATATGCATGCATTACAAATGTGATGTACAACAAAGCTTATATATAAGCTAATGTTACTGTGTTATGTTTTTAACTAATGTTTCCGCTAACTTTAACACAACTAGCAAGCTGACTTGGAAAGCATTGTTATTTGTAGTTTAGATTGAACGGACTGTCCTCTACACTCTTAAGCACTTATATTTATATGCTTTTATTACATAATTTTATTAGGAATACCTGCTCACAGCAGTTATCCTGTCAGTAAATAATGTGGCAGCAGTGCAAAGAAGAAAATCATGCAGACGCAGGTAAGGGGCAGTTCTGTGGGTGGAAACACTTTGTACAATTGCCCAATAGTCTTTGTGACTCAAATAACCCCTCTTGACATCTGTAGAGAGTAGAAGAGCATTTCAGAATGCACAACACAACACAACTTAAGGCGGATGGGCTACAACAACAGAAGACCAGAGCACATTTAACTCCAGTTAGCCAAGGATATGAGGCTACAGTAAGTACAGACTCATCACAAACTGCTAAAGACTGGAAAAACTTGTCCAGTCTGGTTTTTGTGAACCTGTGCCTATTTTAGCCTCAGATTTCTGTCAGTTGAGATGCTACTGATCCTCACTGCTGAGTGAGTCTTGGAGAACAAATTTTTTTTGCACAGTAGACTACATTCTGCTTCTACATTATCATTGCTGTTTCTATATTCAATTTGGTCACGGAAAAGGCTATGCAGAATATAAAAAAACAAAAAAAATTCTGAAACTACAAAGGTTAACACCTTGTAAAAAGACTAATTAAGCAAATACTTGTCAAGTACAGCCAAGCAAATATTTGTCTCTTGGTCAGAGAAACCGTCTAAAAAAAAGGGTCATGGAACAGAATTCCTATAAATTAGTTTACATCACATCATAGTCACATTTTATAGTTTATCAGGCTATTGATTGTGGCTTGCAGAATGTTGTTCTATTATAACTTTTTACAAACTGTTTGGAGCTGGAACATGCTGTCCTATGTGTTGATTCAGAGATTCCCAAAGATGCACAGAAGGTAACATTTCTGGCAAGTGTGCAGACCATGGAAGAACTGGGACAGTTTGAGCTGCCAGGAAGTGTTTACAGATCACTACGACATGGGGCTGGGCATTGTTCTGCTGGAAGATGAAGTGATGTTGGTGGATGAATGGTATGACAATGTGCCTCAGGATTTCATCACAGTATAGCTACGCATTCAAGTCACCGTCTATGAAATGCATTTGGGCTTGTTGTAGGGAGTATGTGTGTCCATACCAAATCTCCCTCCACCCTTGTGGGCCATTCTGTTCACAGTGCTGATATCAGCAAAATGCTCACCCACATGACATCAAATATGGGACGGCCATGTGCCTAGTACAGTTAAAGTTGAGATTTATCTGTGACATTGTTCTCAGAGGCGAACTCTTGCACACACACATCAATTTCCCCATTGTGGGATGAATAAAGGTATATCTTATTATGACCTTCAACTGCATTCAGGACAATAAGTACATCAAGGACTGTACAGCAGTTCTTTGGATGTGAAAATTAATTGTTTGATCATCTGCCTTTGTTCCTTGTTTTTCCAGTTCCATGGCTGTGTTATGTTTATATTTTTGCTTGGTATGGATATAATATTTCTGTTTGCTCGGGATAGGAAATAGAAATCTCTCAGGCTGGAGTAATTTAAGAGTGATAGGTGACTGAGTTTGTTATTTTAGTTATTTTAGTTTAGATTAGTTATGTTCATTTAGGATCAGTCTGTTTTTGTAAATTCAAGAAGAAAAAATGACCATAAAACTGACCTGAAATCATTACAGACTGTTTTTACCTTATTAGGTTACATCTCTGTTAATATTGTAATAAATATCAGTAACTAAGTCTGGGAGTACACCACCACGCAAGCATGGGCAAGAAAAGAAACTTTAACAATTACAGATGGAAGTAATATTAACGGACATAATGTCTTCACTATCTCACTGCTATCATCTGGCAAAAACACTGAGCTGATTCAATTGGAAATATGCAGAGAGAAAAAAATGGATTATGATTAAAGGTTTTTGTTCACTATGTTCACTATGTGCACCAGCGCAAAATGCATAATCATATAACCAATGTCAAACACGTATTATGCACGGAATATGTCATCTGTCTAGTAATTTAAATACATAGAAACATTAATAAGAAAAAGAGATGTGTAAAAGTAAAAAAGTGAAAATGTGCCTCTGCTCTTATTCTAGTCCACCCATTACAAGGTGAGCTAATCATTTTCCATTCTTCAGTAACTAGCACCATTTGTGTAACTTGGCAAAAGCAATATTGTGGGAAGAGTTAGGCTGTCATTCAGACATAAAAACAACAGAAACATTAGGCATTAAGCAACAATACAGGACTAAACTCTTTACACCTAGTAAGTCTACCCATGCTTTACCTTTACGTTTCTTTTTATATCCATCCTGAGGCATCCAGTGCTTGTGCCAGCTCCAGATGTGTTTCGTTTCTTGAAGATCGCGAATATTCAAGTTACCAACTCCATGTGGTCTCTGAGGACAACAACCTCCTAATCACTACACAGTTGTTGGAGTTTATATGGTTGGAGAAAGTATTTTATTCATAACAACACTCACCGGTGTTATAACAATATATAGTCACACCCTCCAGTGTCACCCAAATCAGGATGGTTCCTGATGGTCACCCAAATCCCTTTTGAGTCTGGTTCCTCTCAAGGTTTGTTCCTCTTCCATCTAAGTGAGTTTTTCCTTGCCACAGTCACCTCAGTCACCTCATTGGAGATAAATAAAAGCACATTTAAATATAAGTACAATATTAATCTTGAATCTTTGTATAATGTTAACCTTGTTTTTACTTACTTTTGTACAATATTTCTTATGTTCTGTAAAGCTGCTTTGAGACAATGTCCATTGTTAAAAGCGCTATACAATACATTTGAATTGAATTGAATTGAATTGAATTGAATCGAATATTATGTGCTTTCTTTTCTATCTGCTGACAACTAATGATAAAAAAGGCTGCAGTAATGAGTTCATGGGAGCCATGGGAAGGGGCGACAGGGTGGACACTGGAGGTTGAAGGAGGGAAGTGAGGGGATTTTTGGCAGGATGGACCGGATGAGCAGTTCCAGGCGCCAGACCACGCAGGGAGAATATGCAAGAGAAAGAGCAGAAGGAGGAAAAAGGGAACAAGGAGTCGGGACCGCCGGTCACAGCCCACTGCCTGTCTGACGGCCCGCGCCACAGTGAGAAAGAGAAGGGGGGGACAGTGTGAGAGAAGTGACCTGCGTGCAGGTACAGGGGAAAGAGAGTTTTAAAGTAAGCTAAATCACAAAACAAAAGACATGCTCATGTTTACACTACTGTACATGTTTAGAAGACTGTACCAAAGGACTTGCCTGGTGAAGGAATACAAACAGTAAGTGAATAAAAAATGGCAAATAGCCAAAAGGCATTCCTGCTAATTGTAAGGGATGTGTGTGTGTGTGTGTGTGTGTGTGTGTGTGTGTGTGTGTGTGTGTGTGTGTGTGTGTGTGTGTGTGTGTGTGTGTGTGTGTGTGTGTGTGTATGTTACATGGGGATTATTTTGCACCAAGAATCACTATATAATAGCAGAAAGAGCAATCTGATTCTCACAATGTCAAACACCTCTGTATCTTTGCTTTACCCAGGCAAACAGAAGGTCCTCCCTCTCACTCAGTCCATCACTCCTCCTGTGTGTTTATGTGTGTGTGCACATGTGTCTATGTGCTGCTCTGTTGTTTATTTATATTCCTGTGCAAGAAAGAATATGTTTATTTACAATATGCATTAGTTTAAGAGTGTGGGGATGCAGTGTGTGTGAGATTTTGTGTGTGTGGTTGGGCAGGGGGCCTCAGGGGCCCTTGCTAATGAGCTATTTGTGTGTATTTCTAACACAAGCACACTGCAGTGCCCACGGCACTGTCATCAGGGGCCACAGCTGACCTTGCTCTGCTGCTAGGCTCTGTCATTTGCTATATTTATGGTACCAGCACCTAGCCTGTGTGCACGTGTGTGTGTGTGTGTGTGTGTGTGTGTGTGTGTGTGTGTGTGTGTGTGTGTGTGTGTGTGTGTGTGTGTGTGTGTGTGTGTGTGTGTGTGTGGAGGGAAGGAGGGAGCCAATTCAGGAAGCAAATACTGTGTATATCAGCATAATGAATCAAGTGCCTGAGAAGGAGAGAGAGAGAGAGAGAGAGAGAGAGAGAGAGAGAGAGAGAGAGAGAGAGAGAGAGAGAGAGAGAGAGAGAGAGAGAGAGAGATGCAGTATGATGGCAGGAAAAAAACGACCATTTTTCCCTCGGCCATTTTTCCCCTTCCGGCAACAAACCCCTATAGTTAGTATTTCCTCTATTTTCTCATTTGGTCGCTCTGCTCCCCCCACACTCTCTTCATTTCTCCAGGTATACACAGTAGCTTATTGTAATTTTCCCTCATTCTGTATAAGACTCTCATTGCATTTCAATCTGGAATAGGCAGCATTTTTGCCAGCATTCATAGACTCCTGAGATAATGGCTGTCCTATTTATAGGCTAGTTTCCCTCAGAAGTTGCTTATTTCGGGCAAATTTCAGGGCAATATTGCATGTATTATTCTTTGTGTATAAAATGCCATTATTCTGCTCAGTGGTCTTCAGAATGTCTTGACCAAACATGAAAAACTAAACAGTTTGATCTGACATGGAAAAGTAATGGAACTGTAAGGTCATCAAGGCAACAGTCATATTTTTGCTTAAAGATATAAAAGTCAGAAAATCATTCTCTCGTTAAAACTACAGTACTTTCTAATGTAATGCGAACTTACAGCTAGCTAAATAACTAGCTAACTTATGTAACACATTTTGTAAAATTGCTCAATGATGTATTATTTGCATGATTATTATTATTATTATTTAAAATCTCATGATTGAAACATTCTTGCATGAGTTGTCCTGTGTAAGTCGACAAGTTGAAAAATATGGATTTTAGTGTCTGACAACATTCAGGTAACATCCAGGTTGTGGAGCACTAAAAGGTAAATCTTTCATAACGTATAAAGGACTCATAAACTCTAATGGTTATGGAGTATTTAGAATATGTCCACCGGTCACATGTTCATATACTGTACAGGAAATGGCATCATCCTAATTTTGTGAGGATTGTTGGATTGTGGGAAGTAAGATCTCTCATTGTTTATTTTCTTTGATATTGTGAAACTGATGATGTCATTTTGAAAGCACATAAATTTTGAATTTACCCAAATTCTGGAATGAAACTGCATTATTAATTGTGAGTAAATGATCTCTTTATATCTTTAAATCATTAGCATGGATGCTAGGTTTTGCTAATAGCATGTCAAAAATATGCTACACTGTTACTCTAGGCTCCACCTTTTATAAGCAATAAACTTGTAACAATGACATTTCTTTGAATGGTTAAATGCATGCTTTTTTAATTTGAACGTTGATGATAATTCCATAAATATCATGTTTAATGGCACCCCAGTTGTGGAGTCACCAAAAATGCTAGCTAGTTATTGTAGGTGAACAGTAGTCTAGGTGTATTCAGCACCTGAAATATAAATGTATTTAGTCTGGAACACATCATTGCTAGTCTAGTAACTTGGTTTGTTTTTTGTCTTTGTATTAATTGCTTGTTTGATTTATTGATTTTTTTTTTTTGAGGAATCCTGAGTAAAGCTCCAGCTTTGTAGAAATGAGCACCTCATTGCTGATCATGTGCTAGCTGTTGTAAAAGGCTACTCCCTTGATCCATCTGCACAACACTTACCTGTCTTTTCTGGCAGCATTACCACAGCGGCTCTGTATACCCTGTTATCAGGCAGCAAGCACCAAGCTTAGCACCTCAGCGCTCCCAGAGGCAGGCACTGGGATGAAGTTAAAGGTTGTTGTTTTTTTGTTTTTTTCGGGTTTGCAAGTATGTAAAGTCTGGGCAGCAGGTTAAAAGACAGCAGTTCTACTTGCATACTCATCTGAGTCTGGTGCAGAGGAAAGCATGTGTTCTATCTCTCTGTAACCTGAGGGCATGCAGTGGCACAGGCAGATCTAACCACGCAGGACACACACAGGTGTGTGTGTGATAAGCGGGAGAAGCAGAAGGAAAGAAACTGGTCTGACCAAAAGTAAAAGTTTTTAATTCATTCCCCTGTGGGCCCTGCTTACTCACTCAGCCACCCTCCCTCCCTCCCTCACTTCATCCCTCCTTCAACCTCTCCATCCTCCCCGAGGAGGCGCTCCCGCTGAAATCTATTCAAATCGCATTTCCACCAGCTTTTATTGCATTTCTCATCTCCCCCATCACCACATGACAAATCACCTGAGAGGCTGAAAACACACTCAGTGCTCCCGCCCAAATTTGGACTCGGAGAAGTAAGTAAGTTTAAGCAGCTTACGCGTGGCACACTTTATTTTTGCCCTTCATATCCAACTGATAAAGTCCGAGCCACTTTGCCATCACCAAGACCTTCTCTCACTGTGGCAAACTCTTAAAAGCAAAAGAGATAAGACAAGAAAGGGTGCCGACAGCTTCGCACCTGATAGAGCCCAACGCTTTCTCCACACATACACACACAAGCACACACCCACATGATGCACTTCTCCTAATAAAGCTAGCTATGAGAATGTCGGAAAGGATAATTAGTTTATCCCAACACATGACAGCAGCAGTGGCTGCATTGTTATTATTTCAGCTGCCGGGTTGCAGTGTCACTCGCAACGTCGCGGCACCTCTGCCGACTCTCCTCTCTTCCAGCCTCGCGCCACTTGATATATTCCTAATGTTCCTTAATATTTTCATTTTGATGTAATTTGTGGCCTCGGTTTTTTAAATATCCGCTCTGTAATAATGTTTAATTTCAAGGGTCAGTCTGCCAAGGAGTATATTAAAGCTGATAAAACTCATTTTCCAAAGCTCCAATATCGTGCCCAGATCAGGTTAGGAGGCCAGCCGCTGTGAATATTTCATCTTTTATCATGCCGATAATAGGGGGATGACAGAGGCGCATTATTACAATGAGAGAATTGCTCATTTTCCAGGCAAGGGGATGGGCTGCTGAAAAGTAGGGGGCCTGGTAGTGTGTGTACTGTATGTGTGTGTGTTTGTGTGTGTGTGTGTAGTCTCACTCAATAAAAGCCAATTCTTCCTCAGAAGAGCAAAGAGAGGAGAGTGGAAGGCAGAAGTAGGGTGGGATGAGATCGGAGGAGACGAAGGTGGCATCAGGCAAAAGAGAGAACAGCAACTTTCTCTTCTGTGCACACTTTATTTGATTGGGATGAATAATAAATGGAGATTGGGTGGTGCAGTCAGGAGGGATGGGGAGGGGCGAGGAGAGCTGATGTGTGCAGGGCTCTTTTGGAATTAACCTCTTTAATTGAGCCATTATGAAAGAACAAAAGAGAGGTAAGGAGGGAAGGAGGAGAAAGGGCGGAGGGAGCTCATCAGCACTCCGGGAATTGAACCTGAAAGTGAAATGACTATGCAGGCCATCTCGAGCACTCTATTCCTTAATAAATGGACCCAATCAGAAGGGTTCTGGGGGCCAGATGGGTCCTGTATGGGTCAGAGCCATTAGCCCCAGATTAGCCTGCTGATAGACCCATCACCCCACTCAGTCTGCAGACATCCTCATCATCATAACCCAATCCCAGCACAGTTATAGCCACACTGCTGGAGGGGGGCAGGTGCAGTAACCTAGACTGGAAGTTGGGACATGTGACACCATATTTTAAATAAGGAGCTTTCAAGAACCACCGAGCAACAGAACGTCCTCCACTAGTTCCTACCTCCTGTTTGCCTTCTAAAATATGTTATATGACTGTAATCATTGTGAATGTTATCACTCTATGCAACAGTATTGGAGGTACTGATACGAGCATGGACTTGGTGTCTTAATTTCTGTCAGTGAAATGCTTACAGATGAGGTCAGAAGTCTCACAGAGGACCGGAATCTGTCATTGTGTGAAGGCTGAGACTGCCGCAGGTAGTCATGTTCTACACATGTAGCCTACCTGCCTTTAACAGCAGGAGATGCAAGAGTAAAGCAGAGACATCAAATCATTCACACAGCCCTCCCTTCTTTCTCTCAGTGAAGTAATCAATGCAGTAGGCTTTTGAAACCAAACCAGGATACTCTATCAACCCCCTCCTGTGCTCATGCAAATATTAAAGTGCCTCTCCTAAGTGTCATGAAATATCTAGTGCTTCACTCAGGCTTAGAGCATCACATGGTGTGAGAGAAATTGGCAAAAAATATTCTGGATTTGAAGCTGGAAGTTGAAGATAGTGCTGTTAAAAGTGAATGTCAATCAGACTCACAACACGACTTATAGACCTCATAGTTCCACACAGTCGTTTTCAGTTGAATTGAACCTATTGACCCTGTAGACTTTTTTTTTGTTCCCATGACAACAGTTGGCTAAATGTTCATCACAAATCAAGATATCAACTGTGCACAAAAGCCAGTGTCCCCAAATGTATTCCCAAAATAGTTTTTATTTACCCTGAGAGGATTAACAAAAATCATCAGCAGTCGTCCAATTCGCACAACTACTTCATTTGCAATTCATACAGGTTGAACTTGGCACAAAGCCTCATGTATTAGTATATAATCTCTCTTAGTACACAATATCTAAACAATCAGGCCTAATTGTGGTTCCAAAAGCAAGCTGATCCAGGCCAAACAGAGGGCAGTGACACCGTACACACACCTCAGCATGAGGGGCACCAGGAGAACATACAACTACAGATCGCTGAGATGAGTGACACGAGGAGCAGGAGGATGAGATGGAATAAGGAAAAGTGGGGGCGCAGAGGGCACTGGGGTCACCCGCTACACAGCCGGGCATGTGGGGATGCCAACGTCCATCCCAAAAAAAACCACTGAGGGAAAAGAGGAGGGGTAGAGGGGCCAGCAGACTGAGGCACCTTGGGGAGCAGGAGAGGAAAAGCCATGCACCATGTCTCCTGCTCCTGTTGTTTCCTCATTTGATTTTGATGAATAATACATGGAGGGGTATGGGGGGGAGGGTTAGAGGGGGGCTTAGTCTTAAAGGGGCATTGCCACAGTGGGAGTCATTACTGAGCACAACTCACTGATGAGAGAGAGAGAGAGAGAGAGAGAGAGAGAGAGAGAGAGAGAGAGAGAGAGAGAGAGAGAGAGAGAGAGAGAGAGAGAGAGAGAGAGAGAGACTAAAAACAAACAAGAAAAAAGAGAGACTGAAAGGCTCTTTGAATCTTCTTCAAACGTACCAGACATGCTTCATTTTATGTAACTTTTTCTCCCTCTGTGTTTTAATAAACAAAATCGGTTTGTTGTGTTTTTAATAATAGTTTTTCCTTTATTAGTAATTCTTATTCCAAAAACTGTACATGTTATCTTTAACAAGATGTTTCCCATATTCTAATTACCAAAAGAATAAAAAGAATAGCTGAAAAACACAATTGCTTTTAGTTCCTAATCTAAATATGTTACAGAAATAAAATTGCTAATACACTCTTCGCTCATGCATTGCTAAGGGAAGGAGAGAAAAGACCTTCCCCAGATTTAATATTCGCATGAACCGAAATGCAAGTGATCAAAATTTAGCTTGATATGTCAAAATCCAGCAGTGTCATGAGATGAAAGGCACAAGGGAATCTAGGTAAACAGCAATGGATGAAGCAAAACTCTGGATCAAGTGTTTCCTAACAGGTCGTTTGTGAATCGCAAATATGTATTCTCCCATAGGAGCGGGTATTAAGTTACTGAGGGCACTTTCAAAACATTGCCTTCTGCATGCATACGCAATAGAGTGTTAAAACAGTAGAAGTAGGGAACTAAAAAGAAAAAAGAGAGCAACAGAAACAAGAGTCGATGGTGAGGGAGAGAGAAAGAAGAAGGAGGGTTTGAATAATGAGCATGTGAGAGAGAGTAGAAGGAAAAAGAGGGATAGCAAGAGGAAAAAGACTGAAAGACAGAGTCGGCAGTGCTCTGTGAGGCGATGCGGCAGGCACGGTGCTAGGTGTTATCAGTCATTGGGATTGGGAATTACAGCATGACGGATGGGGCCCCGCGGGCCACGGCGCCGCTCCTCCGCGCTTATTACGCCCGCTCTTAAGTGGGAGTTGATTTAGCTTAAATAGGTTGTTTCATAAGGAGAAGACACCAGCGCTGTCACCGCGCCTCGCCTCGCTCATGCTGTAAGCCGCCACTTTAATTGAATAATGCCTCCTCTACATACCTATTAGGGCGCTTAGCTACATACCATGCCCCCATAATTGCTTATACAACCCAGCTAATTCTACTGCCACCCCGTCCTTCAGTCTCACTGCGTGCAATATTTCATGCAGTTAACAGTGAATGTGCTAGCACAGATAAAGACTCCATGTTTAAAGGGTTATCGGGTCCATGCAGTGCTGTGTTGTCTTTTATTTGGCTTCTGTAATTATTCACGTAATCATTAAGCAGCAGTTTATCTGCTTTGTAGGATTTTATTAATTTGCATATGGGAGCAATTTCATGGCGCTTTATGCATATCATTAGGGTCATATAATTCTGAAAAGCATTGTTATGGTCCTTGTAAAACAGAGGCAAATGAGGTTTTAACATTAGCACACAGTGCAGCTGATAAGATTTTATAAAATATCTATTTAGCATATGATGATAGCACTGATTTAGAATTGCAAATAAAATGTGGCTGCATTTTGAGAGTACAGACAAAATTCAATCCTCAATACACAGCATGCATTACGTATACTGTACAGGATAAATAGCAGAGCTATCAGATCACAGATGATGTGGGTTTTACTGGTAAAGGTGTGTATTCAATGGATTATTTACTCTACAGGGACATGCAGTGGCTTATTGTGTGTGTTTCTCTACAGTTACCTAGATAGTGTTGTCACATGAATTTTCATCATGATCCATCAGTCAGGAGAAATGATCTGTCAATATGATAATAAATATGTCTGAGTTGTCTTTCAATAGTACTGATTCATACCATGCCATCAAATTTCAATTGTGGCTGTGATAAGAAAGAAAAGGATTCTTTTGTTGAGAATCTCAGAGCCCTTACATTTTTCTAGGTATATTAAATGTTTTTTTTGTTTTGTTTTTTTTCCGGAATGAGAACGAGAATGAGGTATTGTTCATTGTACAGTGACCAGTCTAAAACACAACACCTCATCACCCCTGTCTAGCACTTCTCTGGGTCAATCAACATTACCCCAGTGTATGATGCAGTGTAGCCAAACGCTGGCACAGACACAAAGTTGCAATTTTCTAGTACAATCCACCGACTCGCATCAATTCACAGCTCTACAGACTGCAGTCGTATGGTTGATGAGGTCACACAACACACATAAACTTAACTCCATTTTTCCTTTACGGAAAAAGTTGGCTTCAATTGCTGATGCAGTAGCCCAGAACTAACTAAGGGGTGCAGGCAGCATTGCAGCATTAGAAATTGTGCCAACCCAATTGAAACAACTACAAGACTGTGTGGATCTGTGCCAAAGAGTTATATACACTAACACTCGGATGACAGCAAGTATATTGTCATGGAAATACGCACTCACACATTTGCAGACAGTATGTGTACTTTTTTGCACAAGTGCCGCAGCCCAGGCTATCGGAGGTGCCCTCTGGTTTAGGGTGATTGATGATGCCGATTGAGAGGCAGATCATTTGGGTGCCTCTCTCAAACAAGGACGTAAATCACAGCAGCTTGTGCTAATGATTTTTCCCTGGTCTATTTGGCAGAATCCCCAATAACCTATCGAGTCTTGCGTGGGGACAAAAATCAATAAAGTCAAATAATGATTTTATTTAAACACTTTTTCAAGGATCTACAGCCATTTTTTTCAAGGTTGAGAGGGGAAAAAAGGCAGAGTGTCAGTTTGTCTTAGATAGCATGTTCTGTTGTCGGATAAAAAGCAGCAGTCACGAAGGAGCAGCATGGGTGAGAAGTCTAAACGGCCATTGAGAATGATGCACAGCGGCTCTGTTTGTGTCGGACTGGTGCTAACAGGTGATAAACGATGAGGGCTAAGGCCACTACAGGGCCTGAGGGGTAACCCACTTCAACATTCCATTAAAATGCTCACCTCTAGCCAAACACTGATTTTCTCATTTATAACTTCATCATTGACTAATTAATGGCACCTTTTCAAAGTCCCCTTTTATGTGGCTATACAGAAAATATTTTATGAAGGTTATCACTTTTGTTTCTTCACACTGAGAACAAACCAACCTAAGACATCTAATGAACGTCCAGTATCGTATCAGACTCATATGAAGACATTGGAAGTGCATTATGTATTAAAACCTATCCAGATGTAGCAAGATTTGTCATACAGTATACAGTATGCATATAGTTTAAGGTCAGAAGTATCAAGCAGTTTTTCCCAGTTCATATAATTTCCTGACACAGTATAAACACTAAAGATTTCAAACATTATTTCAAACATTTTATTTGCATGTGTAGTAATGTGTCATTTGCATGGGCTATTGGATGTTTAAATATTTAATCGTATTTAAGAACTCATAATAAGGGGTTGTTGGGCAGTGTTTAGTCACTAAATAATAAATATGATGTGTAAAAATGGATGTAAATTATGTGACCCAAGATGTAAAATTCCAGGGATATTTGGAGGTTGCTGTATAGAGTGTTTTCTCTTGACAACCTGTACATCCTACCAAACACTGAATAATTACCGTCACTGTGCATCACCCATGTAAACAGTAAAACAGCAGCAAACATGCATTGTTATATTCATTGCTAACTTCCTGTTGGGTAGAATTGAGTAACCAAATTACAGTATAATCAAGGGACTGTTATATGTCCATTAATGAGTTAGCACAGAATTTTACTGGGCACAATGATTGTATACTCTGCCTGAATTCATGCAGTAAATCTCATCGCTGAGCTGAGCTGAGTTATTGTAATCACACTGAGGCTGAGCTGAAGCTCTCGAAAGAGTCCAAGAGGAAATGTATTGTAGATGGAGTCTTTTTAAAATGGTTGAGACACATTTCTAGCTCAGCAACAGACTAAAGACAGCAACAGACTAAAGATCACTTTTACACCTAACTTATTCTCCTAAGTAAATTTAGACATATTTGATACAATTCTTGATACATGTATAATTTTTAATATTTGCTAAATTAATTAATTAATAGAATTATTTATTTATTTATTAATCTGTCAGTCTGTCTCGCTGCTCGTTGGTTTTTGTGCTTTTTTATGAGCGTTTCTTTTGGGAATTTTCTTTAATAGCATAAATAGGAATATTAGATGTTACAAATGGCCCTTTGAAAATCTTTCACAAATGTACAGATTTAGCATTTACATACCAGCTAATAATTCTGGGATTAATAAGAGGACATAATATTTGCACAAGATACTTAACATTAAACCTGATCATTAAACCAACCCCTGTTAGGAGTTGGCAACATGCTGGGAAGGTCAATCCAGCCACACCTTCTCCTCCTGGAAAAGTTCCAATTAGCTCTGAAGCCAATTATGAGGTATAATCTCTCCAGCAGTTCATTGGTCTGCCATTGGGTCTCTGTTCATTGAGGCTGTGGAATCCTTGCATGTTGGCTAAACCACCTCAATGGACTCCTCTCAATTTGGAGGATTCTGGCTCATCATTGTATCACACAGAGCCCAGCAACCCTGCAGAAAAACATCAGTATTGGTCCTTTGCTCACGACCTACAGCTTCTGAGCAAGCTCTTAGATGAATAAGTGAAATATCATGTGGGTATGTCAAAGATCTGTAATGTGACTACGATGATTAGGACAGTACAGAGAAGCACTGATCCTCGCTCTTCAGCATCCTTGCTATGATTAAGAGGTTTCTGATTAGGAAGGCTCTGAAAAATGTTTGCGTGCTATTCCTGTTGTTGGGAAATGTTTGCATGTTATTTCTTTTGTTCTAACATTACTTTTTCCTTCTGTTTTTAACATAATTCAGTGTCATTCTCCTCGAGATTAATGCACACTATCCAACAAAAAATGTATCCATTGTAGCCAGGTCTTCACCCATGCAACTATTTATTTAGTACTCCGTTCATGTTTTCTCCAAACAAGAAAGTGTGTGTCATTAATACGCACTCACTAGAAGAATCTGTATTATCCTCCATACAGTAAAGTTAGGATGAAGGTTTTCAGAATGTGTGCTTTTTGTATCGTTTGGATCCTTTCCTGAATGTCATTGGCAAAAAAAATAATCCCATTTAGGGATCAATAAAGTATAAGAATACCACAAAATACTATATCTTAAGCAATAAGAAATGACAGGTTCACACCGTCAAGCTCATACTAAGATCTCTCCTGCCCATGATAATGACTGCCCTCATCTCATCACAGTAAGAGCACCCATGTGTGAAAGTCAATCCACTGCCTGTGTGTGTTTTATTTATTCATTAGTGACGTGAAGCATGAGAGGGATTCAAGAGGTTCCATTCAAATAAGCTTACTGTCCCCAGAGCAGTGCTGTGAGCTATGTGTGTATGTGTGTGTGTGCGTGCGTGCTTGCGTGTGTGCGTTTGTGTGTGCGTGTGTGTGTGTGTGGGGGGGGGGGTGGTTGGATGGATGGAGTACTTTCTTTTAATTTGGAAGGCCTTAGGGAAAATGTGCATATGCAATTACAACAGCCATCAGTGAAGGGGGTGAGCAGAGAGGGGCAATGAATGGAAAAAGTAACAATGATGAAGAAAGAGATGAGATGATTTGGGATATTAATATTGCCTCTTCCTTCTTTTACTCTCCACACCCACACACACACACACACACACACACACACACACGCACACACACTCCTCCCATTCTTCTATCATTCCTGGGAAAAGATAAATGTAAGTAATGTGGCTGTAATCCATTATGGTTAACTGACAGTGAGCATAAATTCGGGTGATCTGTGTGTGGGTGCATTATCATCATTGCCCAATTATCGTCTTATTACAGGCACTAAGTGGCCTCATATTAGGGTCACTGCCCCTAATTTCAGGGGAAAAAATAATTGTTAACCTTTCTAATAGTGATACACAGACACCATTTAGAAAACCCTGAGGGAAACCCGTGGAAAGTCAGTGAGAACTTTGACAGAACAATATGGCTTTTATTTGAAGTCTGTGTATTATTATTATTATTATTATTATTATTATTATTATTATTATTATTATTATTATTATTATTATTATTATTTTTATTTTTATTTTGGTGACTCTAAAACATCGCCAAAAGTACTTCAAACACTACTATAAAAATTAAAAGGTGAAATAAGCACAAGGATGACAGATGTGCTCAGATGTTGCAGATGGTGTTTCCTCTAAAGGACAATCTGTTGAAATTGATCTGTCTATAAATCCAGCTCTATTTCAGTAGCTGGCTTTTTATTTTAAGGACATTTCCACTCTCCAGCTTTGAGCTCACTGCTAAGGGCAGAATAGGTTTGGGAGAGGAATACCCTTAAGTAAATTTTAAGCCTCAGTTTTTTCTCAGAAAAATCTCTTCTATTCAGTTACTCTCATCTCTGCTCTTCACACAATTTCATCGCTGCTCCCTCTGGTCCAAAGTGACAAGCATTTTTTTCTTATTAACTTAGAGAAAAAGAAAGACAGGTGAAGGAAAAACTGTTTATAGCTGCTATAATGTAAGTGATAACAGAAAAAAAAACTTATTTGTGGTTGTTCCACATCATATGTGAGTATAAAATAATTAAAAGTATGAGGTATAATGTTTTAATAAACAAAAGTTTTAGGGGACATCAGATCGTTGTGCTTTAAGAAGAGTACAACACATGTTGGGACATGCTGCTATTGGAAAATAATCATGTCAGGGATCTAGTTTCTAGGAGAGTGTATCTAGTGTATTTTATTCCTTAGGTAAACTGTATCTGGTTGTTCGAATAATGTCAATAAAATTTACATTGAGTTCCCATTCACTTGCTTTAATCCAACTACTGCTTACTTTCTCTATTTTTGTGTTTCTTGCTCTTTTTCTTTGAATTCAGTGCTTTCAATTTATTTTGTAACTACAGTATACTCGAGACAAAGTATCATGGAGTATTGTTTCATGGCATTTGAATCCATAAAATTGTATAAGTTTTTCACTGCATAAAATCAATCAGATTGTATAATACCATAATAACTGTTAGAGCCTTCAGAACAATTTCTGGACTGCATGAGGTCATATGATATTTTCTGCAATAGGATCCTGAAGAATCTGTCTCAAAATAAACACTGATTTGTTTAGCGGTTTATTGCGTGATCTATTTTGTGTTTTATTGGATGATCTGACATGAAATATTTGTTTTGACTCAAGTAGCGAAAAAGGGGGAGTGCAAAAGCTAACATAGGAAGAAATATGTTTCTACCACCAAAAGGTGTAGTAAGAGTAAAGTACAAACTTGTTCAAACAGTATTTATATACAAGTTACTCTACAAAGTATGAAAGTTCATATTAATTATCATCATCTAGAAAATCAGGATAATCAGTTAAATAATCATTTAGATAACGGAGTTAAGAAAGTTTGCATTAACAGGGCGGTAACATGTGTTGGGAGAATCCTGATGATGTTTTAGGTGCATGTGACTGGAAGCCAGGGGAGCAAACTAGCCGTGCTCTCTGAGTGGGAGGGATGACATTGCTCTCTCCCCTGTCAATCACTCAGAACATCCACGTATGCGAAAGACGGTAGAAAAAGCTTTACTCCGAGGATGCTACACTGCATGAGCAGCTGTTCAGATGATGTGGATGGCTTGCTTCACGTGCCTTGAAAGAAGCATGTGTTAGCTTTCACCCTTACCGCTTGGTAGCTGTCATATCAGTGGAGAGCTGAGTGTGGGTAGAAATTGGCAGGGAACCAAATTGGGGAGAAAAATGGGGCATGAAAAAAAGAATTCACATGAGCCAACTCGTATTGCTTAAGGCTAGATTGAGGGGCAGGGTTATACCTTTGTTTATGACTTCATTAATATGTAATCCAAAATAATCCCATTCAATTAGTAGGATTCTTCTGATTTTATATTATCAGATTGACTGTAAAAAATGAGAAGAACTTCAAAACATAAACATAAACAACGTTCTGAGAGTTTTGTATTTACTGTGTGTTCACTGAACTTTTATTTCTTTGTACCTAGTAATGATAAAGTATTTTATGCAATCGTTTAGAGTTATTTTACTCAGATGTAAATGGGATAAGAATGTCCAGTCAAGCATCAGAAAAATCACAAGAGTTTGGATGAAAAACAAATCATTCTGTAGATATTTTAATGGAAAATCGACAAGAAACACAAAACAAGCTGATGATCGGAATAGCTAGCATGCAGAATACCAATGCATCATCCCTTTTCCTGCCAAAACCAATTTATATTTTCTATATGAGGCCTAAATGGAGAAAAGAAGTCATAGTGTGCCCTCCCATACTGCACTGATTCCCTCAGGAGACAATCCTGGTCAAAAGTCAAGGCAATTCAAATTCCTCTCCGCTTCACCTCAGCAGCACTGCACCGGTACACAGCCACCCTCCAGTGCTTTACTGGGCAAACTTCTCCTCCCTCCCAAAAAGAAATGCTCAACTATTTTAAATGGTAATTACCACAGCATTTTCAGCTGTCTGGAGCCTGTCATAATGCAGAGAGAGAGAAATAAAAAAAGAAAAAAAAAGTTCTATGTAAATGGAACTTGAATATGGAGGGGAAGAGTGTGTGTAAGGGGTGTATAATATGGTGATTTGACCTGTGGGTCATGTGTTTGGGGATGAGGTTTAGGGATGGGAAGGTGAGGGAGGGTCAATGTTGGCACAGTGGTCATGATTATTTACAGGGAGGTCACTCTCCCCGAGAGAGCAGAGGTGAGGAAGGGTGAAGAGAGAGGAAGAGAGGGACAGAAAGGAAAGAAAAGTGCGATAATGATGTTTCTTGCGTTCATGCACACACAAGCACATGCACACACACACACACACACACACACACACACACACACACACACACACACACACACAGATGCAGACTTTTGGTAGTAAGTAGGAAATTTAATGAAAATTGGTCAAAAGCCTTTCAGAATATATAAAGACATTTCTATAGATGATTCCATTCATTCTGCTAATCTTAAGCAAATATCTATATAACTTTATAGAATGGTGTCATACTAAAGCCAGTATGTGCCTAATAAGTTATGTTGAGTGAGCTCTCTTCATTGTTCGGTTGCAACAGTTCATGCAATGCTCTTTTAACTGTATTGATTGATGGGGAATTAATAAGTGAGCTAGCTATTCATGTTAAATTTCCACAGAAAAGCCCTTGGTGTAGGGCTAGCCAGCTAGTTATATGTAGTTTATGTCACTATTAGCAACATACTTAAGTTTGGTTTAGTAAAATCTAATACAGGAACTAATAACCAGACAGAAACATCACCACTGTATAAATTGACCGACCAAAACAATGGACTTCCAGACTGTTTTGTAACATTGCTTCTCATTGCCCTGTAAGGCATTCTGTTTTTGCACTGTTGGTGTGTAAAGCTACCCCTAGCTAGCCAGAACTACACCCCACCAATGTCACTTACATGTATGCATAATATACACAATGAATTTGAATGAATGAGTTTATTTGTACTGTACTTAATCAGGGGCAATGCACAGAGAACATTAGTCTAAAAAAGAAGAGATGTCATGTGCCAGGTCATAGCAAAAAAATGCTAATTTCCACCTGCAGTCCAAAGAGAGATGTTACATTTGCAAAAGGTCATGAAATACATACAGTATCATACATGGAAACATTATTTCACTCACGTCAATAAAAACACTAAAAACACTCTCCACTTCATAATTTAACAGAAGTTATACAAAAAAAAAGTTGCTCAGTAAAAGTTACACAATTTAAAAAATGTTGCATTATATATCATTTATAAATTACCCTTCTGACCAAACCAGACATTACTTGATATTTAACCATCTCTTTCATGTTCTTACAGTTAACTGATAATGAAACTGAGGTTCTCTTGCTAGCCTTCAACAATATCCAACAATTCACTTAAAGTTGATGTTTCAATATGCAGCAGCCTGACTGATGACAGGAACAAAGAACAACATTTCTGCTTTCTTACCTTATTGCATTGGCTCTTGATTAAATTTAAAGTTGATTTTAAGATGCTTCTATTTGTGTATAATATACTGCACAAAATGTCTCCTGACTATATCTGTTATTTCTTTCAGCTGTATATGTCCCCTAAGCAGCTTTGTTTATATGTTCTTCATTCACATTGTAAATCTAAGGGAGTTCAGGCTTTGTCTATATCTGCCACTAAGTCATCAGGGTCTCTCGAAACATTGAGCGTCTTTGAAGTTATTCTTGAGATTTATTTTTCTTCTTTAGCTTTTCATTAATTTGAATAATAATGTATTGTTGTTATTGTTGCTTTAATGTAATTGTCTTTCTATATTCATATTCTATATTTTCTATTGTATAGGACTTTGGGCCAACTTCAGTGTGTTAAATTCATTGATCGTACAATGCATGTATATAGACTGTTGGAGGAAACTGGAGTACGCGGAGGAAACTCCTGAGGCACAGGGAGAACACTTAAACTCCCCACACGCATGGTTAGAGGTGTGTTGTGTTAAATATGCTCTCTAAATAAAATTTGACTTGGCTTGACTTCTATGAAAGACCTGAGAAAAAGTTGTAGTGATATAATCGCATGACTTTTAGGATGATTTACAAAATTTACAGAAATATCTGTCACAGCTGTTCTGAGTACAATAGCATCTAACTTTACTAATAATTGTGTTCATTCTTTCAATTTTATTTTTGTCCTACTCCAAATTTGGTGACTCCAAATTGCTCCCTGATCAAAGTGGATGTGCAAAAGTTTTTGTGACTATGATAGAGTCTACTGCAGATGAATGAATGAATGCATGAATGCATGAATGAATTGATCTGGTACATGGCAACATGTGTATTATGAACTGCATCTATAACATCATGGTGGAACAGCCTGAGGAGATTTAGCATGGAAGGAGAGATCAACATATTTACCACACCAGACCATGACACCATCTTTTTCCAATCCATGACAGTGCAAAACTTGTCAGAATGTCTGAAGCAGCAATTAGACAGTGACAAACGCTTTTGAGTACTGTATAAAGGGGGCTATTTTCATTTAAGAGATGAACAGAAGCCTTGAGCTCCCTCTTCATTCCTTTTCTTTTTCCCTCCTTCAACATCACCCCTGTCTTTTACCACGCAAACAGATTCATCACAGACCCAACTATCCTCTCATCCTGTGCTCTTTCCACAGGCAACCTAATTAGTTCTAAATAGAGAACACTGATGTGGGGGGCAGAGAGAGAGAGAGAGAGAGTGTGTGAGAAAGAGAGTAAGTGACAGAGAGAGAAAGAACTATCATGTCTGTTTGTGCACGCATGTAATTGTGATTGTGTGTTTATCCTTTTCTTTTTCCTCCCATTCTTCTCTTTTTCCACTGAAAGAAAGCCTTCAAAGGAGCGATTGTGTGGCGTGGGCATGAAGTGGGCTGTTGGTAAGCGGCGGCACTGAAAGCGGACAACACAACACAACAAACATGGCTGCATCTAATCAGAGCCCTCGGTTAATGTAAACAATGTCATTTTTTGCCCTTAATGAGCCAATTTTCCCTGGATACGAGAGGCTAACAATTGGGGCAGCGCCTTTGATGTGCTTCATTTGAAGGTTTGTTTGTGATCGCTGGCACTTTTGTTGGAAGCCCCACGCCAGGGCCCTTTCATCTCCCTGAAAAAGAAGAGCTACATCTCACTTAGCCTCCTCCACCCCCACCCAAAAAAAGGAGAGAAAAGAGAGAAGGATGACTCCCTTTTTTTAATAAACAATCTCTCATCAGCTGACCTCCCCTCCTCCTCCATGTGTGTCTTCTAGCTCCTCAGAACACACATACACAAGCGCATCCAGGAATAAAACAAGGGCATTCGGCTGGTGTCTATAGTGTTCAATTGGCAGGCTCATTAAAAGGCACCCCAGTGTTTGTGTGTGTATGTGTGTGTGCGTGTGTGCGTGTGTGCATGTTTGTGAGCATGTGTGATGCTGACAGGGCTTAATTAACATGGTCTTGACAAAAGGTGATGCAGACCAAAGAGGCAGCCGGCGGCCAGGTGTGTGTGCAGAGCCTTTCAACATCATGAAGCACTGAGGTCCCACACTGACCAATAGAGGCCATGTATATAAGAGAGAGAGAGAGAGAGAGAGAGAGAGAGAGAGAGAGAGAGAGAGAGAGAGAGAGAGAGAGAGAGAGAGAGGCTGTGTCAATGCTCTCATACAGTACAACAAGGACTGAACCCAGAGCCTAGCCATTTACTCTCTTAGGCTATACACAGGAAGCTGAAAAAAATCTGATTTGCAGGAAATATTGAATTCAAATATTGAATGTGAACCATAATATAAACCATTATTGAATATTATTTCACTTTATTCATCTCTTTATTTATCTTTGTTTTGAAACTTGAAACTTATTCTACTGTCAGATTATTACACATATTTCATTTACTTCCAGAAATACACAAAATTATCTGCCGATAAATGCTGAAATTTGTAAAAAATGGCTGGAAATGTTCTTAAATCTGTCACATATAAATAATGTCCTATTGACAAATAGAAACAACCTTTCCGTTATTCATCATATCTTTCTTCAGTGTACATACTGTTGTATCAAAGCAATAACAAATAGGGCCTGTGTCAATTTGGTCTGCTGTGTCTATTCCCCTTATGTAAAGCAGTCCATTTAAATGTAGGGGTCAAGAAATCTAGCTAACTGTCTCCTTACCCTGTACCACTTCAGCACACTCTGTGTCATTACACATATAATACAGACAAACTCTAATAAACGAAACATTTACATTTGCATGTATTGCATACATTTACATTTAGTACAAAAGTGCTTTGAAGTCTCTAGTAATGAATACATCAACACTGGTTGATTAGGTCACAGACTTCAGCCTAAATACTCTGTTGGGAGGAATTAGCACTTTTTAAAAAAATATATAAAACAAACAGGGAAAAGTTTTGCCTTGCTGTATAAATCCATTTTATTTTATACAACTATTATTGTAATAATATTATTTATTATTTAATACAACTCTTATAACTGATGCACAATTAGGGTCTCGTATCATGAAAAGAAGCACTGTTTAGAAAGAGAAACATGTAAGTCAACAAAAAATTGTAAGTCCAGACATCATTTACTTCGGTGGAGGTAGGGGGCCCCAAAGCGTCGCTCTCTCCCTGGGCTCTACACAGCACCTGCCGGGTCCTGCGGATGCCAGCTGTCAGCTCACATGTGCTCCTCTCCTGCGTGTGTGTGTGTGTGTGTGTGTGTGTGTGTGTGTGTGTGTGTGTGTGTGTGTGTGTGTGTGTGTGTGTGTGTGTGTGTGTGTGTGTGTGTGTGTGTGTGTGTGTGTGTGTTGGACTATAAGTGTTCTAGCAGAGAAGTCCAGGCATGCTCACTGGTTACTCGGGGCAGAAATCTCCCAGATCAGTGCAGTTTAACATCCCTAGAGTCTTATTTCCTCCCTATATTATCATTTGCTTCCTGTTCAGAACAGTGTGACTGCCTGACAGGTGAGCAGACACTTTTTCGTCACACTTACTCCTTCACACACTTACTCCTTCACACACTCAGTATTTAAAGATCAAAAAGACTTCTATCATTCTTCTTTTACATCTAATTCTTTCCTGTTCTCATACATATAAAGCATGAGAAAACAGCAGGACTCATAGTGCACTTGAACATTTTTATACCATTAAAAAACACACTATAATCGAATAAATGTGCACAAAATCTTTGTGTGAAAAATATTTTAGGTCAGAATATAAGACCTTTTACATTTGTTCTTCTCATTGACCCTTTTTTTTTCTTTTAAATTCAAGTAAAGGTGTTAAGATCATTTTAGATAAATCACGTGAGAAATCTCAGGGTTTGGATAAAAGTTATATATTAAAGAAAAAGATGTCATAAAAATACAGAACAATGACTAGGCTACTTGATCAATTAGATTACTGAACTGGATAATCTGATCCGAATTGTTCTGTCAATCTGACACCACATTTACTAGCACATTAATCATCACTCAAAACTCATTTCAGTTCACACATGCTCTAAAGTAAGATGTAGCAAATATACATGTAAAAAATAAATGAGTAAAATAAAAACAAACAAACAAACAAACAAATAAATAAATAATAAAATTAAATAACTTTATTATAAATATACCATACTACCTTGCTCCCTATACAGAATCATTACCTATTTAAACACAAATTGAATTCTTCACAGACTATTTTTTACTTAAAAAAAATAGTTGCAATGGAAAGAATGTAATTATGTACAGGTGCTTTCTATTTATGACCACAGACGAAAAACAGACGCATCACCTGCTGGAGGCGAAGGAAAAGAAAATAGAATGAGACATACCAGTGGTGAAAGAGGCTGTTTGGAATCAATAATGTCTTGTGATATGACTCATTTCCCAGCAGCACCCTCTGTTTGCTGTGCTGCCCTGCCTCTACCCCCTAAGGTCAGGTGTGTGCGTGTAAGCACAAGAGACCTGTGTCCAAGCTAAAGTGGTTCTGAGAGGTATTAGTACAGCCCATGTCAAAGTAAACTGAAACGTGTCTGGCACGCGAGGAATTCCACTAGGCAATGCTCTCTGAATCCACCGCTGTGATGCACAGGGTTTCAAGCCATGTGTGTGTGCTCTGTTAAATGTCTTCATATTAACATCATTTATATAGTAGGAAAGGGCAATTTTTGTTATTGACTTGATTAAAGGTGAATGTTGTTGTTTTTTTGTCGAATCTGTGGACATAATCAGGATCCTAAATTTATATCATTTGCACGCAGACCTTTTAAAGAATAGACATCAAAAAAGAAGATGAAGGATTACTTTAGAAACTAAGAAATGACGTCACACAAACCACAAGCTGCAGTCGAATAGTGTATGACACACCCAGAACACGCAAATTAAAATCCCAAGGCTAAGATGATAAACTGCTTAAAAATATAGCTGCAAAATGCTTCTTACTTCGATTTACGGATCTGGACTGTAACATCTTGGCAACTTCATTTTTAGGAATATTGAGAGAGTCTATTAGAATTTTTTTTTAAACAATTCTCCTTAGAGGCACCACACAATACACAATAAAAATATAGTAGATTATTAATATTACTCATTGCATCTTGTCCCACAGTTTAGAATAAAGTGCAATATTTCACAGAATGTAATTTAGTTTTTTTTTTACTGCACTAGTTATGAGTATTTTATAAATAAAGTCAGCTCTGAGAGAGGTCAGTCACATTTTAGTGTGTTCTATTAGAAACTATCAACTTTTTCTCACTATTAGAATCAGCCAATCTCTCTCTCTCTCTCTCTCTCTCTCTCTCTCTCTCTCTCTCTCTCTCTCTCTCTCTCTCTCTCTCTCTCTCTCTCTCTCTCTCTCCCCCTCCCCTTAGTGACAGCATGTTTGCTTTGCATAATGGTTGTGTTGTGTTGGGCAAGGAGGATAGACTAGAGCATAAGAAAAGGTAGGGCTGCTTTTTTTTCTAACCCTGACCATCTCCCTTTACCCCCAAACCCCTGTTCCCAACCTTCCTCCTTCTCCTCCTCCTCCTTCTCCTCCTCCTCCCTCACTCTCTGCATCACCCCTCCATGTGCACTGTCCCCATCTCTCCAGGAGGCAGTTGTCAATCACTGCTGTCTCCAAGAATCCCGCTGGAGCTCATTGTGCCCGCGGTCGCCGACGGAGGCAAGCGCTCGGAGGCAACGGTGGGCCGCAGATGGAGAGCGTGCTGTCAATCATTGTCACTAATTATTAATTTCTGTCACTCAGCCCCCGTGGCAACCATGCTCTCCCGCTCCCCCTCCCTTCCTGTTTCTCTCTATATATCTCCCTCTCCCTGGCTCCATGGCTGTGCCTCTCCCAGGGTGAGTTGATTTGGTATGCCACCTCAGAGACAGAGAGTTCAACCTTTCATTATGTGTGTCACACATACACCCTCACCCCTCTCCCAGGTCAGTGTGCTTTACACGCTTCTTGGATTTAATTGTATTCTACCCTTCATCTGGCCTAAACCCTAAACCCTTGCACCCTGGTCTTAGAGTCGGAAAAGAATTGATCATCTTTCATTCAGTCAGATATCGCTGATTATCCAGTTCTTGTATTGTTGTGCAATTTGATTTGATCCTGCTCTGGACACTGGGACAAAGTGCTTTCTACTCCACGCTGTCCTTTTACCCTCTCACCTCATTAAAAGACAAACCCCAAAACACATATGCGCTAACCTCTGCTACTCCACATAAGACCTGCCCTGTTCAGCAGTTAATCCAGACACACACTCCTCCCCCATGTCCACTTAAATATTTGGTGTGACTATGGTGTGAGTCTAATGAGGTGCACAGGCAAAGGCCAGCTGGACATGAGAACTCCCTCAGCTCTTCCCTCACACACCGCTCGCTCCGTTCGCTCACATTATCATTCCAATACCCTCCGCCCTCCATCACTCAGCCCTGCTCTGCTATCTGTCTGTCTGTCTCTCACTGTCTGTCATTCTGACCCCTCACTTCTCCTCCCTCCTTCCTGTTCTTCTTCTTCCCATGTTTCCCAGGCATTCTCATCCTCACCCTCCTTTCTTGAACTCCTTCTCTTTTCACTTTCTCCCATGTGTACATTTCTCAACCCTCTATTCATGAGCTCTTTCACTCTCCATCACTTTCCTAAAAAAAGACCAGATTCACAGAGGAAAGCCACGATTCAGCTGATTGTCCCTGCAATCTCTTTCGAGTTTGTAAGTAATGAACATGTGATCATTTGTGGCACGAGTACACTCAGATCTGACAGTTGCCAACCACGATTTTGCGCACATCTGCCGACAAATAGGAAAATCCTGCAAACCAAGCAACTTAGTATACTGCATACTGTATAAGATGTGATACAAACAAACTGTTTGACTTCACACTAGCTTGCAGAATTGTTGGTCAATTTTAGACAATTATTAAAGTATTTTTGTTGATGTAAAAAGAACAACCTGTGTCAGAGCTAAAGTGGGGAAAAAGGGAGGAAAAACCTGTGCTGTTTTAAGTGTGCACTTCATGTCCCTGTCCCATTTAAAAACCCAGCCATCTCCTTCAAGTTTATTAAGTATGCCACAAATTTCATTTTATGTTTCTTTTTTCTTTTTGGGGTGAACAGGCTGACACCATAACTTTATGAAGAGTTATGGGTGTAATTGCAGGAGAAAAACAGAAATGCAAATTGCCCACCAATTATGCACTCCCTAAAACGCAAACAGGGAGAAAATCAAATCTGCAGTTTGAGCAGCTTCTCAGTAGTGCAAAGACCGAAATGTTCTCATGCATGTCTTATGAATTTTCAAGAAGATTCTGCCTGACATGTAATACTATGTCAATCATATACTTTTCTTTTTTATAGAATAGGATTAGATGAGACACTTTGATAAAGGGAGCAATTTTTTTTGTACATATTTTTTTATTGTTCTATTTTGTTTTTTCTCAATCAAGGAAGTTCATCTTCTTTCATGTTCTTTAATTTTACATATCAGCTAAATGATAAATGCTTGGAACCTACTGAAGTTATCTTAGAATGCTGAAAGTCTATAATTCACTTTCATTCAGCTTTATTCATACTGCACTTTAAACATTGGGGGGAAAAGCAGCTTTACAGGAATATAAATATTTAGGAAATAAATTATGATTTTTATTTATTTTTTTCTAACGAATAAGCCAGAGGTGATAGTGGCAAGGAAAAATTCCATGAGACCATAGAAAGAAGAAGCCATGAAAGAAACTAGACTCAAAAGGAAATCCATCCTTATCTGTGTGACACCGGATTGTGTGATTCTAAAATAATTCCCCTTCTATAACTCTACTACATGGTCAAAATGTGCAACTGTATAACCAGGAAAATCATTCTAGTTTAAACATGAAGTCTATCTTGTTGAGGTTATTAACTGATCACTGATGGAAACTTCAGTCTTCTGATTTATTCAGTCCAAAGCCATTCAAACTTTCATGGATTTACATTTGTCCATAGCAATCCCCTGTATCTCCAGGCTGTCCTGAACAGCAGCGAGCAGCCTCCAAGTGATAAGAACTCCAACCAGAAAAATTGCATCACGATGTATCAGACAGGTCCAAGAGAGCAGAAGGTGTCAGAGTCATCATGGTATCTTGAACATAGCAACTCTGTTAGACCTGTTCGTAGTGTTTTATGTGATTAAATGAAACAAACATAAATCCAGGCTTTAATCGACTTACAATAAGCACACACATAATTGTACAGTTCAGCATATTTAGAAAATTAAATCTCTATGCTTGATTTATCATGAAGAATGCTAATGGTTGATTTATTGTTTTTAAGATGGCTTTACATGAATGTGTAGCCCTATCACACGCAGATGAAATGACTACAACTTTGGTTGCACTTAAGAGAAACTTGTATCATCCCTACACCACATGATACTCATGACCATGGCACTGTAAGCTAAATGAGGTCCGTTGGAAGGGTCCTAGCAGAGAGTTTGCATAAATTTCTGCTACTGTGGATAATCCCACATGGATAAGATTTGCACTTCAGTCGATGCACATGCTTGTTGCATTGGATTATCTGACCGAATTGCAGTAGATTTCTACCTAAGATTTGTGAACATAGTGAACTTAGTACTGTTTGAATTAGTATAAAGTAGTAAAAAAGAAATGATTTATAATACAAGGATGTCATGCAGAGTTCCCACTTGTGTCTGGTTCCTCTCAAGGTTTCTTCCTGATGTCATCTCAGGGAGTTTGTCCTTCACCTGCTGTCACTTCTGGGTTGTTATTGAAGTGTTCGCTTTTCCCTCTAACTTGTCACATCTTACACGCGAGTTTCCTTAAAGCCACTCTGTGACAATGTCTATACATTACACTACACAAATTGAATTGCTGTCAACATTTCACCTCTGCTGCATGGTAACGTGAACACATTCTTCAGGCATTCTTGTAGCCATTAATGGATAGATACTTAGTACAAGATTTATTTTGCAAACTGTGTACACAATTACACTATAAGGAAAGAAATGGTAGTCTCTGGGAAAAGTTTAGAAATTTAGAAATATATATCTATATATATATATATATATATATATATATATATATATATATATATATATATATATATATATATATATATAGAAATTAAGAGCTATAAACCCTCCATATATATGATAAAATTCAGACCATTTTACAAAGCAGAAAATATTCATTTATCTCCAAGTTGCAAGCATTTTATAAGTATACTTTTTCCCTTCATAGTTCGATCAGATATATTTTATTATGAATGTTAATAGACTACTGATGAGCTCAGGAAAGCTTCCCTGTTTGCCTGGCCTAATGTTCAAAAAAGCTAAAAGCACCCAGTAATGTTAATGTGGGAGTTCCACTAATGCTTCCTATTGCTCACTTTCTTATAGAACCTTGTTAGCATGGACAGCAATCAATTAACAGCTTATAATGACATATTGCCAAATAAGTCCTAGAGAATAATGAACAGATACCTGCCTAAAAATGAAGCCCAACAGTAACCTTACTATATAAATATTATTTAAATAATTAGACACAAAGTTGTTTCAGAAATGGAGAGAGAGATTTACAGATGAAAACTGCACCATCATTGCGTCATCTCTGCCAAACTGTCAGCACTGGAAAATACATCATTTCTAACAAAATAATCAGTTTTCTGAGCTGAAATAGGCATGAATCAGGGTAACAACCAACGAAACAACATTTTTTTTTTTTTTACGTCAATTCATTCTCTTGTTTTTGTTTTCTGTGCTGATGTAAAAATAAATTCTTCCATTTTTTTTTCCTCTGGCTGCGGTGAGAAGTTTCTTTCTACAACTTTTTTTGTTATAGAAATGCCTTCCACATACCCATTAACCAATGAAGACAAACCGAGGTAAAATGCTTATAATGTAATGTTGTGAAATTCAGTGTTCATAAATGAAATCTGAGAAATACAGGTTGTATCAGTAGAGTAGATAAACATTTGAAAATGTAACTTAAACCGGACAAAAAAAAACTAAACATTTTTTAAACATATTGAAGCACAGATACGATACGTGTTTCTTCTGGGTTACTCTGCACTACAGACACAGTAGATGCTGTGCATGATTTATATTCTGCTTTCAGTTTATGTTCTGAGTTAGAATCTTCCCTTCTTTTTCACTAGATATTTACCTTCACATCTTTGGTGTAATAAGGTGGTGACCTATCTGTGCTTCCATAAAGGTTCAAAAGCAGTACAGTGCAAAAAAAATAAACTTGTGTTACTGGATGCCTGATGGTATGCTTACTCTCCTACTCTGCTGTGGCCATGTTTACCGGGAAACGAAAGCACGCATCCCTGAGCTGATGTCAGAACCTGCCCTTTACACTATGATTCATTAGAAGTGTGTGGCATTTGCAAACTTGGAAAAAAAAATTGTATCTAAAATTTAGAATGCAGCTTTTTATAGTCTTTTTCTAAAAAAAAAAAAAAAACAACAAGATTTGTAGATTTGTAAAGTTCGGCGCGACATATTCGCAAAAGGCTGGTGATTTTTGGAGGTGAGTGGACAGATAGTGTGCAATACTTTTGAAAGCTAGTGGACCGCTTGGGTGCCAATACTTTTAGAGGTGACTGGATAGGAGCATGTGACATTGCCTGAATTATCACAATCCACTTCTCCTCGATGCTTCAAGCATTTTTGGTGCATGTGTCTTGAAAGCTCTAGAAGGAGTAGCAATTATAATTTTAAAAAATCTAATAATAATAATAATAATAATAATATGCATATAAAGCAAAACAGTATGTTGGCTTTTTCAAGTTTTTGGAATAATGAGTAGATCGTTTTACATCTGAGGTAAATCAAAATTCAAATTCAAATTTTTAGTTATGTTCAACGTATAACTGAACAATGTGAACAAAACAATGTGGAAAACGGAGAAAAAAGTGTGAGTGTGTGTGCGTGATGTCATGTCCCATCCTTCCTTCATGTCACATCCTTCCCTGAAGTCCCATTCAGGGTATATTTTGGCCGAATAAACAGATTTCTCAGGCTAGACCCTGACCAGGATAAAGCAGGTACTGATGTCTATACCAATAAATCAAGCCCACTATACAAACATACACAGAGAATAAATAACCATGCGTTATCAATACTGATGTTAATTCACTATTACATCATCCTGATTTCAGGATTTTACATGTTACAATGACTCCAGGTTCAGAACTGATGCATTGTGTAAATGATCTCTCTGACAGACACCTCATACACATGTACTGCAAAAACCATGACTGTTCCAAACATGAGGTTTTTAATGCAATTTTCCCTGCAGCACGATTCAAATAATTTTGAAAGACTAATAATTAAATAAATTGAATTAGTGACACTACTGAAACAGAGAAAATAGACAGTAGGATGTACTATTATATAAGCAAATAAAGAAATGCATTCTATATGCACATAAATTTGAATGGAACTCAAGTTTTAGTTGAACCTCATATTGGGTTTGGTCCACCTTTCACTCCTACAGTGCAGTCTATAACTGAATTAGTTGTGTTTAGTCGGTTTCGGCGTATTTGTAATAAAACAGTGACTGAAGGGTTAGAGGGCAGAATGCTATGAGGTGAAAATATAGAATATACAGTACATCTGTACAAATATACAGTATGCATCATACTCGCTTAACATATTTCTCATATTTCTTACATAAACTTCAATAAGTTTAAGTTTTAAAGTTTCTAAATTGTTACAGACTCCCATAACATTTCTTTTCTTGGTCACTGGTGTCTCTTCATGACGTTCAATACGAGAACACGTAAATGGAGGATAATCTAAGAAGTTAAGCATTGTCTATGCACCGACTCAGCAAATATGTTGAAGCCCAAATTAAAATCAAGCTGGAAGACCACAATTGTCTCTCACTGTGGATCATGGGATTTAAAACATTGCATCGCACTCAAATAACCTTGTGGATTTCAAGCTCATCTCATCCCATCTTCATCATCACTTATCAGAAAAACTGGGCATTCTAACGCTAAGTTTACTACTCATTTAAAACTCATTTAAAAACAAAAAGCCAACACTCACTTTCAAGTTTATTCATTGACTTGGGGCACATGTCTATAAGCCCTTGCAGATAAAAAAATAAAATTGTTGTAAAAGCTCATTTGTTTTGTGAAGGTGTGTATCAGTACAGGTCAAATTTCTGAACCCCTCAGAGTAACATCTAAAACAAAGGAGGTGTTACAACATTTTACTATATACTTTACTTGTACCAGCTCCAGTTGTGTTCCGTGTCATGAAGATTTCAGACCTTCAGTGAGAAAAGGCCAATACTTTGAGAATCCTGAGGCATCCAGAGATGTACCAGCTCCAGTTGGACTCTGCTTCGTGAACTATTCAGACATTCTAAGAGAAGATGCCAACTACATGTGGTCTTTGAAGACAACAATCTCCTCATCAATATACAACTGCCAAAGTGTATATTCATAATTTAAGTTCTCTTTTGAGTCTGGTTAAGGTTAAGGTTTCTTCCGCTTCGATCTAAAGGAGTTTTTCTTGCCACAGTAGCCTCAGTCACCTCAGGCTTGTTCATTGGGGATAAATACAAACACATTTAAATATATGTACAACATTAATCTCGAATATTAATCTTTGTATAATATCATTTTTTGTTGTATTATGTTTCTTATGTTCTGTAAAGCTGCTTTGAGACGATGTCTATTTTTAAAAGTGCTATAGAATTAAATTTACATTTAATTGAATTTTGTACATTATTATTATTATTATTATTATTATTATTATTATTATTATTATTAGTTGTTGTTGTTGTTGTTGTTATTTTATTTTATTTTGGTTCACATATTTTCGTTATAGCTTAAATTTGTAACCAAACAAAGCTGATTTCTGATCAGTAGTAGTAACAGCTTTGGGTTGTAAATGCCACAAGTAGAATAAACTTGAGCCTCTTGTGCACACAGACAGACAGAGAGCTAAAAAAATGAAAGGTGACATCATTTGTATGTTTTTTAAACAAATTAGGTGTAAAGAACCTTTTATTAAAGCTGCCATTTCCTTATAAAGCCACACTCATTGTATTCATAGAACAAAAGCTGCGTACAAAGCTGTTAATTCTACACATTTCTATGCATATATATTGACAGATACAGTGATCACTGAGCTTTATGTTTTATTGTAGAAATCATGGTCAGAATTGGTGTTTAAATTTGAATGATGAATGCAATATAATATGTGTGTATATGTGTGAGTGCTGGGAGAGAAGAGAAATGTAACATTATATTTAACTGAAAGGTGTGAAGAAGGTGTGCAAGAGGGACACAGAGACACATCAGGGACAGCAATCATTCAGATATTGAACATACTGTGTTCAAAATGAAAGGTTGTTCTTCCTGCTACACACATGATTAAAAAACACGAGATCACACACTAAGCTTTGCAGGCTGTTTCCAAGCGAGCCCTACGGCTCATTAAGTCATGTATTTCCACAACTATATTTCATCTTTTTTTTTTCCTCTTGTGACTGGCTGCTTGTTTTTTCTTCTCGCCACACATTCACATTAATTAAGTGTTATAGAGACCCTTAGTTATTTAAAGTAGTGGCTCTCAAACTGGGGTCTAAGAACCTCCAGGCGTCCATGAAGCACAGACAGGGGGTCCAGGATTTATTTATATTGTTACAGTAAGGAACTAAAAGATTCCAATAAATATTTAAAATGTTCTAGTACACATTTAAGTAACAAGCTTAATACTTTAATACATGTATTAGGTTTATTTAATGCTTGGATTAGTGTCATAAAATATGTCTGTGCTGACGGGGTCTGTGGAATTAACAGTTTAAAGGGTCTCAGGCTGCAAACATTTGGAGAACTGTAGCTTTCATACTGCAGAATTCTTATTTTAAAGTCATGCATCCAATAGCCGAAGGGAATTAATTGAAAAGTATAAAATACAAAAGATTCATTATACATTTCGGATGAAGACAATAAGTCAAGCAAGAAGTACTAAATTGCTTTAAGAACTTTCTGAATAACCTATTGTTTCTAGAAATGTTGTGACCTTGTATTTGATTGTTTCTTGTTTTCTGGAGCTGTTCTGCTTTTTGCTCTTGTCAAAAGCTTTCAGAGCCTCTCACCAACAACTGTGGCAAATAGAAACACTTTTGCTATGTGACAAACAACACAAGCAAGGATTTGTCTTTTCTCTGAGTATGAATTAAAATATAACACTGATACATTGGTTATTTGTTTTCTAAACAGAAATGAACTGCCTTTCATTTGTAATAATTTTACATTTGTTATTTGTTTTCTAAGACATCAACAAATGTAAAATTATTACAAATGAAAGGCAGTTCATTTCTGTTTAGGAAGAAAATCTAATACTAAAATATCTTTAGTGACATAAATACATAAACATAAATACACAGTGATTGATAATTGTAATTGATTAAGTTTACTTTACCAATGTTTGTATTTATTCACCTTTAACAAAAATAATTTAAACAAATATTTTTTTTAAATACCCTGAAGTCTGAGGAAAAAGACCCACACACATTGCATTTTTAAGGTTTAACTCGCTGTTATAACGCATGCATCAAAATGTTTCTCTCAGAAATGGCTTTAATTTGTTTAAATTTAAGTTTACATTTATGATGCTCACCTTTTAACAAGACAAGTGTTTCTGTGCTGCATTTTCAAAACACTATATACAAAGTGGCACAGTGTCAAATAAATGTCTGTTAATAAATCAAACCGAGATTTATTTAGCACTTTTTGTCGCTAGCGTTCAAAAATGATTAGAGAACGAGAGATTAATGCAGGTATCATGCAATGAACTGAAAGAAATTCTTAGTGACAGACTGTCTCCCCAGGCTAATTTCAGTAAGACTTTTTTTCTGAAACTAAAACTCAACTTAGATATAGTGGATATAGATGTCTGTATGTTCACTGAACCTTGTCTCTATTATTTTTACTAACAAATATGAGAAGAGATGTGCACAGAGCCATGCGCCAGATTGAAATGTGCATATGCTTCTTTAACACGTTGCACAGATCCACTCCATACCGAGGTGTGATACCAAGGTGAGACTGATAGCTTCCGTACCGCAGCTTGAAGTACTAGAGAATTGACTCCACTAGCAACACACAATATATTTGCTGAGTCGGTGCATAGACAATGCTTAACTTCTTAGATTATCCTCCCAATATAGTCTCTGGAAGCCATTACATCCTGATCCATCTATTTTTGCAGCCACCAGAGGCACATCTAAGTTTTCCAGAAACAGCACTCTCTCTCCTCCAGTGTCTGAGGGTCAGCAATCAGCTGTAGGTATTTTTGTATTTCTAACTTTCTTTGTACGCAAGTGCATGCTCATGATCTTTCGGACGCTGAGCGAGGCCATTTCTGGCACACATTCTTTCTCATTAAAGAGTGATATTTTGGGGGAAGGGCTGGTGCTTTTAGTGTTTTTTTATCTGCAGGATGCTCCCCCTGAGGATCGATTTTGTATCCCTTAAGAGAACTTCTTTCCCCAACAAGGTGCACTTACTTTTCTCATGTCAGTGTTTTCCATCTGCTACTGAAACCCAAGGAAATTCCCACTGGTTTGCTCTGTAATACAGTTAGATAGAAGGTTAGTACACAGAGTGTATACTCTCGGGTGTAGATAATCGGTGGTCAGGGATGGCCAGTGCTACCCTAGAATGATGCCTGCCAACACATCTAACCTATCTACTAAGACATTGTTATTATTGTGAGATTTATTTTTGCATGTTTATTGTGTCTATTGAGGTAATTTTGTTATTGGGATTTGGCATGCTGATGTATGAGTAATTGTACATGCAGGTAGAGCATGCACGGGAAGGTGTGTATTGAGTTGCAGTGCATGGTGTTCATAACCTCATGAGCACTGACAAATAAAAGTAAGAAAAGTTCCATATTTTTGTGCATGCTTGCATTATTCTGACGTACTCATTTACATGAGACTGGAGATTCATCTGTGAGTTCACAGCCCCTCATACATTATTATTATTATTATTATTATTATTATTATTATTATTATTATTATTATTATTATTATTATTATTGTTGTTGTTGTTGTTGTTGTTGTTGTTGTTATTAATAATATCAATAACAACAATAATAATAATAATAATAATAATGATGATGATGATGATGATGATGATGATGATGATGATGATGATGATGATGACGATGATGTATCAGTGCTATATTATAGTGTCGTTACTAATGTCACAATGATACAAAATTGAACAAATCGCTCTGTGACATTCTAGTTTGGATAATAAGAGAACACCCACTACAACATTTCTGGGAAATGTAGACATTTATTGTATTGTATATCCATAAGGATATCTGCATTCCATTGTCATGCAGAAGCAAGCATTTCATTGTAACTTATGTTAAATCCTGAAATCGTTATGATGTAAGATGTGCTCTAAAAGTCCTCAAGTATCATTTTTTATACAGATCACAGTGAATTAACATCAGTATTGATCACGTGTGATTATTTATTCTGCTTTTGCAACTATTCCCTGGCTTCACTGAGCACAATGAGCAAACAGGTGAGCAAACCAACATTTTATTTTTTTATAATGAAAGTTATAGTATGGAGGAACAGCTAGCATTAGCTAATTATAGTGAGTATTTTACATTTGCATATTTCATGTAGTCTAATATTATGTTAGCTATGATTTTTTAGCGTAAATAAATTCATGCTGCTTGTGTGTTTGCTTTTGTTTAATCAGATGGGAATCCTAATTGGGATATACACAGAGTCAGGTAGTCTCATCGTGTGTTTTTTATACTGTTTATAAAGTCATTGGTATCATATTGACAACCTGACTGTAGAAAGTCTAATGACACCCATGTGATACACTTCCTAGAACTGACAGCATCAAGGGTGGTCCATTCACATTTAAATCCAGTTTTGAATATTTCCTTATGTCCAGAAAGATTGATGAAACAAGACAGTTGCATTATTGTACTGATAAATAAATTTCATCTTTATTCTGATCGTGCTTTGGTTGTTCTTCAACATTATTTCACGATACAGAAAATTGGAAATTGATGTTTAGTTTATTCTGGATCCCCATGCTAAAAACAAACAAACAAACAAACCTCAGCACATCACATTGTTATTCTTATATTTGTGTTCGGCAGATGTTTGGTTCCAACCACAAAGCCTGTAGGTTTGCTACTTTTCCATTAAATGCCAGTACCCTGTGAAATTGGTGTTTGGGTCGCTATTCACACACCATAACACAAAAATCTGCATGTTCATCAGCTTACATGGTTTCTCGGATGCAGTCTAGGGAACAAATGGATTCTGTTCAGCTGTATTTATAGATTATTGAGCAATACACTGTACCTGCTGGTGTGAATAAGGCTTTACTTCATCACCTCGGTGCATGTTCTCCCGGGACTGCACTCTATATGGAAATGCGCTCTGTAGCTTCACCTAGTGGTCAAAACAACTCTGAAACATATGCATACACTATAATACTGTTAAAATTCTCATTACCAGTCTTTAAATTATTACTGACTGATCAATTATCAAGCAATCTACAAAAAAAAAAAAAGATTAAAGGACTGGCGAACAAACAATAAACAAACATGGCAGTGCATATTGCGTAACTTGGAACTTGTTGCTGAACCAAATGAATACAATAGACTTACACAAAAACAGTTTCTGGTCCATTATTTGGAAAAAAGGAGAGGAAAACAGACAGACAGACCAGTGCATTTGATGACAAACACAAATGAAAAGAGACACACAATTGTGAATAATTCAAACATGCCTTTTTGTACATGACAACTTTTAATTTTACAAGCACTGCTACTACTGTAACAAATTATTTAATTCATCATCCAATTGAGGAGCTCCTTGTAGACAAACCTGGTTCTGATTCAAAGCTATAATGATGATAAAAGTCAGGCAAATTTACCCTGGTGTAAAGAAGTATGTGGAAGTGATTTATTTTAACCT
This sequence comes from Tachysurus fulvidraco, assembly GCF_022655615.1. NCBI lineage: Eukaryota > Metazoa > Chordata > Actinopteri > Siluriformes > Bagridae > Tachysurus > Tachysurus fulvidraco. The sequence goes on along the minus strand of NC_062520.1, from coordinate 14,452,992 downwards.
AAATACAGTATATAATTCAATATTCTATCTGTTAAAAAAACAATATAACATAGAAAAGAACTTGAAAGACAAAGCCTTTTACTTTACAAATGGTCATTACAAATACAAACCTGGAAATAACTTGAAAATCTATACTGTGGATGCTAGTCATCATACTAAAGATTTAACATGTTTGGGGGGAAAAAAGCACCAGTTCATTTAGTTGCCTGGAGCATCATCACTTGATGTTACAGCTGCTTTTTCCCTCAGCTCAAAGTATGAATTTGTACTGTATAAACAGTATGTATATTTATTTTAAAGGCAGGTGAGAACTTTACTGAAAATCCTAGACAACATAAAATAATAGCAAAGCATTTCTTCTCTAACATGGTCACTTAGTTTTGGCCTTCATTTTAGGCATATGTTCAGTTCAGTGAACCCAAATGGAAAAGGTTGATTAGAACTTTTTCAATAGATTCCAATTTAACTTAAGTGTGATCGTATTCATTTATTCATTTGTAGCTGTATAACATTATAGGCAACATGTGGTTATGAATCTAACACTACATTTTCCACCAATTTTTCACAAGCTGAAAAAAAAAAACATTCGGTCAAAAGACAAAAGACAGAACATACCTTTTAAAGTATAGAGAAACTGAAACGGCAAACAAAAGAAGATATTTAAAAATAGTCGATAAGGAAACACAGCCTTGTATGCAGATTACAAAGGAAAAGACACACACTTACAGTACGAGTATGCTACTTCTTTCCCGCCCCTCCTCCCGTCCTCCCGTCTCAGAGCTTTGGCAGCTTCACATCTGACTTGAGAAAGGCAAATGACTTGAAGAGTGACAATCCACTGTCAACAACCATCCCTGAACTACATCATAGTGCCCCACATGGCTGCACCACGCCGAGCATGCTTCACATTTGTTACACCAAGAAAAACACTGTCTAACAACTCGGGTTCTGTCGAAGCCCACTGGACTCTAACACACACCGCACACACTCCCTTTTTTAACCCTGTCTATGACCAGAACATCCCTAGTGAAGCAAGAACAGCATATTTTAAAGCTGAGTCTGATGAAAGCAGAGAGCATGCAATATGTTTTTCATGATCCTCGTGAATAGGCAATGAGAGATGAGTGAGTAGAATCCTGTGCCTCTAGCTGGAACTGGAGTGTGTGTATATACATAGTCACACACTGAGGCAGCTTCACTTGGAGGCACCCAATGTGGACGGGTTCAGACAAGGGGAACAGGACATCCTTGTGCTAGCGATTATCCAGTGCTTCTCCATCGTGTTCCATTAAGTTTAAACAAGCATGGGGAACACACACACACACACACACACACACACACACACACACACACACACACACACACACACACACACACACAAACACACACACACACTTTGTTCAGAGGTTGAGCCTGTCCAAGGGCCTGACTGTGCTGTCCTGCGCATTGTATCTGCATGAGGCTGAGATAATGGCATCTGTCGCTGCTACTTTAGTCACAGCCGCTCGTGCATTGCCCATTAGCTTACTGCTGGCTGGTTGCCCTGGCTTGACATGCTCTGATGCCCTCCTACAAAAATACAGGAGACTGCTGCCACTCTCCCCCTCCCCCCTCCCCTTTCCTCACTCGTTCTCACTTTCTAACCCTTCTGTTTGTCCCTCGTTCTTCCTTCCGTCCTTCCTTCCTTGTCTTGCCTTTTGTCTCCCTGCTGTTACACATTCAGGGTGGCTTCTGTTCAGTTTTCTTGGCCTGTTAAAAGTGCTTAAACAGGACTGAACCATGGCCACGGCTAGTTCTGTATATGTCAAGGTTCCCACTGAGGCTCATAAGAGCGTCAAAATGCAAATCAAGTTTTTACCAAGAATGTTTATTAGAATATAAGAAGGAATAAAATCAGAGTATGTTGTGAACAGAGGCAAGATCTGAACGAAAGTCTGTCATCCCTATACAGTGAGTGAAATATACTCATCAGCCACTTTATTAGGAACACACCTGTACATTTATGCAACTATCAGCCAATTATGCCACAGCAGCACAATCCATGAAAGTCTAGTGCTTCAGGTAAGGTTTATATTAAACATCATGTAATGCTGGTGTCGGTGAAATGGTTGTTGGTGCAAAACAGACTGTTTTGAGTAATTCAGGAATTTCTTATTTGTTTTCTCTTTTTGTTGTTGTTTTAACACTATTCTGTGTAACCTCTAGAATATTGAGTGTGAAAATCCTAGGAGATGCACAGTTTGGTCTAAAATACTCAAACCAGCTCGTCTAGCACCAGCAACCAAGTCACTAAAATCACGTTTTTATTCCATTATATTTGAAGTGACATTAACTGAAGTAGTTCACTTGTACATGCACAATTGTATGCACTTATGCCACATGACTGGTGGATTGAATAACTGCATATACATATATATATATATATATATATATATATATATATATATATATATATATATATATATATATATATATATACGTATATATATATATATATATACGTATATATATATATATACGTATATATATATATATATATATATATATATATATATATATATATATATATATATATATATATATATATACATGAATATACTAGTAAAATAAACATAACAAATGAGAAAATCTTTTCACACTTTCTTAAAAGAAACTCAAGCCAGAATTTAATAACGGTCATTAATGAAACACAATTAATTCAACAGTTGCAAAATCGTCAGTCATTCAGAAGATTCCCAAAACAATTTGACAAAAAAAAAATCCTCATGTTTTCATTTATAATACATTTTTAATTAAAAAACAATGCTGTTAAAAATTGTATTATAAATAAATAAATAAATAAATAAATAAATAAATAGGCCATGGATGTTTCCACTTATTAGCTATTGGTCATTAGTGTCTGCCAGTGGAGGGGATGGGAAGTGTGGCATCAGTTTTGATAAAGCAAAGCAATTTCAAGGGCTGCTATTCAGCCAAATTACAGTTGTACATCATGCTGCTCCCTTCCCCCTCCTCTCTGTACAACTGTGTGATGTTAACATTTCATTTGCATGTCTGCTAACACACACTGTGTCCGTACAGAACCTTGGGCTAAACAGTAGCTCATCAAGAACCAAATCAGAGCACTGGCTCCATCTAGTGAGTACAGAAGGACACGTGAGCTGGACTTAAAGCATAATTGTATTATTTCCCAATATCTACTCATACATCTGTATATTTTCTAAAATTCATAGGTCCATCATGTTGTCTCTTTATTTTTACTCTTTACAGATAATGCATGACAAGCAGCATGATGACAATTCAATACCTTTATGGAGTATGTGTCTATTTACACGTTGTAAAAAGTGTGAACATTTGCATTCTGCATGCAATACTATTTGAATAAATTAACTTATTGCAGTTTGACAGCATGTGCTAAAATACTTCACACTCAAAAGCAGGAATGTGAGAGCCTCAAATAGATTTAAAAAAAAAAAAAAAACATACACGAGGATTCGTTCAGATAACAGTAAATAATGATATTTGAGTAGGGTTATTTGAATAATTTAAAAAAACAACATTTAAATTAAAAAAAGAAAAAAAGAAGAAAATTGTTACAGCAATTGAAATCAGTACTCACTACATCTGCATCATTTCTCATAAGAAGGTGCTGAAAATTTTCAGCCACGGATATACAGGATGAATAAGGTTGTGACTTCAACACCAGCAAATCTGCAGCATAAATGTGGTCTGTGATCGCTCATGGACACTTTAAATCAACAACAAGTACCTCTATTTGGCTTTACAGTATCAAGTGAACAAAGCAAGCAGGAATAACAGAATCTGCTCTCTACATTAAACATTAATAATACTTTTGCAGCAGGGAAATGATTCAGATTCTTACTTTGAGACAACCGTGGCTATGAAAGACTCTTTTACAATAGGTCTTGAAGAAAGCTACCAGTATGAGCTGAATACATCGTAGATGCCTTTTGAAAAAAAGATGAACAAAACATACTTGGCTTGAGAAGTCATTATATGGTTGCTGTGGATTTTAAGAAACATATCAAACACGTTACATCATATCACACAACACTGTTCCCAAAATGGCAGTAAAAAGTTAGGTGAAACAACTCTGTGTGTGTTTATAAAGAAATGGCAATCATTAGGATGTTTTGTAAGTAAAGTTCTATGTTGCCAAAAAAAAAAAAAAAAGACCTCTATGTATGAAGACTTTTGGGGCACACTGTGTTGTGTAAATTGCCAAACTGAGAGCAATTCGACAGCCAATCAGCACAAGAACAACTGTTAATAAAATTAACTTTGAGCTATAAATCATCAATGACTTTGAGACATGCCAATATATATGTACAAACACTTCATATAGCTAACTCCATGACATTTGATTTAAATTGGTTTATTTCCATGCTTTAGTAAGAGATTAGTCATTCTAAGGTAAACAATACTGCAGGCAGGCGAGACAATGTGCGGTGAAACAGCATGCTACTTCAGGGCAGCAGGAAGCCATTTAGAGGATCTATTGCTGAATATTTACCAGAAATTAGTAGCTTAATGAAGTGGATAAAATTCTGTCACTGTTTCATTGCATCTAAATTGTGTGGAAGTGGATTTTAACTGCCGTGCCTACTTTTCATAATGACTCGTGACAATAGCTGCGAGGCTTATTGGCTTCTCCAGCATCTTACGTTCCAAATGTCAGACATTAAAATATGCAAACTATTCTGTTACACAATGCAGTATACACTTGTGCTAATTCATAGCCTGTTAATATTATTAGCAAAACAACACTGAATTTGTAAGGATTTTCTCCTGCTGAAAGGTTCATCAGCATGGTTAGAGCATATTTCCCCAGCTCTGATTAGATCTCTGTGATTGTACTGACAAGATTTGGTTTAAAAAAAAAAATTCGGCTAAATAAGATCGGCACAGTTTAGTTAGTACTTCTGCGTCACCAGACTGAAGAATAGCTAGTTTTTTTCAGAGAAGGCAGTCATCTCATAGCTCTCCATTTGTAACACACGCACACCCTCACACACATACACACACTGTTACACAACTCCTGATCTACATATTAGGTCAGATAATCCCAGAAATGTGAGCAGTTTCCCCCCTTCAAGTGGATCCAGCCTGCCAGAGAAATAGTTTATTTTAGCTCACATTTGCAGACATAAAAAAGTGTAGCACATGCTCACATCACTCTCTAAACTTAAATTATTCAATAATCTAAAGATTCTCTATTTCTAAAAAAAAAAATATAAAAAAAACATATAAAGATGGTCCTAGAAGACCTTATACAGAAGGCCATAAGTTTAGAAATACTTCCCAATTTAAGATTCTAAACTCTAATTCTAAGACTTCTAAATTTAAAATCTAAAACTAAAACTAATTTCGATAAACAACTTCATTCAACACCTTCTCTTTTACTGTGTCCTTGCTTCTCGTTCTACTTCTGATTCTGCTCTGTTCTGTATTGAATTGTTCTTCTAATGTCAGAGTTCTTAAAAAAACTATAAAAAAAAAATAAACTCCTTAGGAACATATTTAAACATTATTTAACACTGTACAGGAATTTAACAGACTATATTATACCAATAACTAAATTATAACTAGGAGCTTCAATAAAGGTGGGTTGTGACTTAATTTAGTTATGTTACAGCAGGTTTGGCTTCTTCAGTCTTTCTTATTAAACTAATTAATTTAAACTTAGATCGGTAAAATAAAATTTCCCCAAAACATATTCCCAGCTAATTTATAGCACCAAACCATCTAAGCATATACCTTTTACTTTATTAGGAACAACTACTCGTGCATTTATCCAATCCACCAATCCTTTGGCAGCAGTGGTGAGTCAGTGTCCATCATAGCCTCAGATTCTTGTTCTTGGCTGATGGTGTCTTCTGCTGTTGTAGTCAATCTGACTCAGGGTTTGAAGTGTTGTGCATGTTGAGATGCTTTTCTGCTCGGCACGGTTGTAAAGAATGCTTATTTGAGTTAATATAGACAGTTCATTCTGGTCCTTCTCCTCTGATCTCACTCATCAACAAGGTGCCTTAGCTCTCTGTTCACAGGATTTATTTATTTTTTATTCTCTATAAACCCACATAATAGGCTAACAATAACTACATGAAGATGCATGGGTCTGGATGAGTGTCTATGGTCATTTGTTGTCTGTTCACACTGACCAATATTTCTGATATGAAAGATAGCTACAACACACCAACCAGCATGACTTCAGTGCATGTTTTATTTCTTGTGAATGGTAACATTTCTAGAACAGAAACCAGATGATAATAATCTGATAATTTAAATGCAGTCTGAAAAGCAAGAATCACAAGAGGTCTAGAGAAATTCCTTCTTTGAATTTGTTTACTGTATATACGGTTAGTGCGCATCCCATTAAAACTAAACAAAAACGTGTTATATGGATTCAGTAGACATGCTTGGAATGAGTGTGATATAAACCCAGCTACAATGTGGAGTCTTGTGATTTATTTTTATGCCAAATAAAATACTGGTAATTCTGTGTAGAGTGTAAAAGTGAATGTCATTGATAGAAGGTACTGGCGACACACAAACCGGAATGTAGCTCATTCAAAGGTTCGTTCGGACACAAACCCCCGTGTGCAGAGACCTGCAGTGTCTCTGAGACCAAGCAACTAAACAAAAGTGAGTGCAATCACAGTGTCCTATGCTTAACTGTACAATTATTTCCCTGTATTGTAACATTCATAGTGAGAGATGAGGGCTGCACAGCTCAACCGCTTTATAGCAAAAGTCGAGTTTTGGACTCAAGTCATTTCAACGCAAAAGACAGTGATTCCATTTCGATTATAATGCAGCTGACTATTATATACTTATTTCTGATCAGCACTACACATTTAATGAGTGCTCTGTGAATGCTCTCTGACAAAGCATCAGGGTTTCTCTGGAGACAATAATAACTGTTTATTTCAATTAATTATAATTTTAAAAAATACAATTATTGTTTTGTTACAACTGTGCAGCCCTGTGTGTGAGGTCACAACATCTCTGTGAGCCTCAACAGGCAGGAAAGGAACACACATACATAAATACACATACACGTGTGTGCACCTCCTTCTTCACACACAGACAGGCTACACAATGCAGTTTAATCCCTTTTCACACTCCCTGGAAAACCTTTAAAAAAGCAACAGCTTAGGACATAGGATTAGGTAAATGTTGTAAGCAGGTACTTGCATCAGGCAAGTCTCCTCCATATAAGGCTTCACAAGCATTATTGTGGACACGTCGCCAGCTTGCGGTCTCCGATCGGTGGCCATTAGTAAGTACCGTCACAATTTCTGCCATCGGATTAAACCGGATGCTTTGTAAAATCAGCTAATGAGGCCAGGAGTAAAACAGTACAGGGTTCATTCAGCTTCTGTTTCTCAGGTAGCGATCAGTGTGTGAAGGCTTTGTGTGCAGAGAGGGCCACACTGTTTTCCCCTCGGCTTGCATTTCTTGTCATTTGATCGTGGCCTAATCTTATTCTTTTAGACCAGTTTGTTAATGCCATTTAATAACACAAAAAACTCTCTCTTTGTGCATCTTCCCTTCTGTCCTATTGCTTACCTTATTATGATGAAAACATCCAGCCCATTGCTCTGTGTTTTATTTCAGAGGCTTTAGGAGTCTTTGCTCTGTGTATAAGGCATTTGGGAGCAGGCAGAATGGTTGGCATGGCAGTGCGCCTCCCATTTATTGTCTTTCTGTCTTTTTCTACTGACTCCCTCTTCCTCTATTCTTTTCCTCCTCTTATCTACGCATTCACTACACGGTGCTCCTGGGGGTGCCATTCAGTGCCACGGTCTTCATCAAGCAGGGCGTTCCAGTTGCCTGGGCTCCCATCCTCGGTGTTGAGAGACCAACTTCAAACACTTCATGAATCGCCTTCCGGAAACAGTGGAAATTGTAGTCAATTAAGCCTAAAATTCAAAGGGAAGAACAGTGTGTCATACCATGCACTCAAACTGTTTACAAAAATATGGCCCATTGTTTAGAACTAATAAAGAGGGGAAGAGTAACACAGGCCTACAGAAAATCATGACCACAATTTATGACCACCTTCAAATCTTTCAATTAATCAGCTGTGATGCTGATGAGTTAGGTTGTGTAATAATTATTTATCCATCAGTCATTTCATGTCATTGAAGGTCATGAAATATACATACTGCATCTAAAAGTACAATGAAATATGATGATTCCAAGAAGCCATAAGATAAACATAATTATCATTTCAGCTATTACTAAAAGAATCAGCCATAAAAGTAAAAAAAAAAAAAATTCAATACAGAGGTTGATTGAATCCAGATCTAGAGGGACACTTCACTGCAGAGTCAGCGTCTGACTCAATACACTGTGGATGTGTAAACCACAAAAGACTGCGAACCTCCAGCACCGGAGTCTAACACTCTCAGAGGAATATTTAATGCCAATGGTAAAGCTTAATTACAGGGGTAAATGAGGGGAGGAAAAAGATGTTAACCTTTGCGCTCAAAGCTCTCTTCTCTAAGAATACAGACAAGGGCGAGAAACTTGGTAACTTCTTTCAGGTAAAGGACAGTGGTGTTATTGAGTTTAATGATCGCCATTGACTCCTTGTCATACGCACTGCCACTGCCATCTTCCTTTAACCTGTACAGATCAAACAAATACCTGTTAGCCAACACAACCACCTGACAGAAAAATGCAGTATAAGGTAAAGCTGAAACATTTTAGTCACATATACGTTATATAGATGTTAACAAAAATGTGGAAAGAGAGTACAACATTGCTACACGGACATAAATTGACTACATATTAAAATCCACACAGATTTATGCTAAAGTAGTGTATAAACGATGCTTTTATGAATGAATGAATTCTGGAATCAGGATTCTTACCCATAGATACAGGACACGTCAATGACCACATCGATCATGTCACAGCACAGCTCGTAAGACTGCATGTCCACCGGTGAACTGTCTGTGGCTATGTAGATCTTACTAACCACGTCAAACAGGAAAGCCTTTTCAATCCCTGAATTCTGTCAGCAAGAAAGCAGAAGAGGTGCAGAGCGAGAGTCTGAGACACAATGGCTCACTGCAACATTTTCATTGTGATTAAAAAAAAAAACAATAATACATTTTCAATGATTCAAAGCTTATATAATAAAAAGATAATTAAGTACATACCGAAATAAAAATGTTGAGAAGGTTCTCCAATGTGGGCAGCTGGGGAATGAGCTTCTGCACTACTTTACTGAACGCCTCAAATATAGAATGGTCATAGATACTGGTCAAATAGAAGCTGAAACAGAAAAAGAGTTAAGTTTGCAAAATGTTATCCTACTGCATTGCCGATTATCTTTTAAAATGACTGGTGCATTGAACAACAAAAGACCAGCAAGTGTCACACAGACCATGAAAACTAATACAGACAGATGGCCATAGTGAAGTGAAAACAAATGCTGGGTCATGTGCATACACATCACTGCTAATGCAGCTGGGCTATGAGTTTATTTAACTCTCATACACCCAGATAAAGACACACGGAAAGCAAAAGATACCTAATGCCCTGCAGTGCTGTGTAAACAATTCAAACATTACAATCACTGCTAGTAAAAATAAATAATATGTGATAATAAAGAATAAGTGAACAATAAATGATCAGTTATTTTCATCATCATTACTACGACTACATAAAGACTTCAACCAAATGGGGGAAAAAATATAAATAAAATAAAAAATAAATGATATATAATATATATTATAAATATAGAAATTAATAAAAAGAGTAACAAATTCAAAAAGGAAAATCCGAAATACAGTAAAAATTATTTATTATATTATATATTATATATATAAATAAAATGATGAAACTCATTGAGAGTATCTATTGAATATCAAGGTTCATCAAAGCAATATCAAAGTTCTCCTGAAATCCCACTTAGAGAAGATGATGCGAACGCAAGCACGCATTCAGCATTTGGGTCCGTTTTATTTATTTGTAGTAAAAACACACATTACAATTTGTTTCCATCAAACCTAAGCTTGTTCATCTTGACCGAACTTTAGACGAGAGTCAAAGGGGAATGTAGCACTGCTGATCAAAGTATGCAGAACATGTGGTATGTGTTCTACTCCTCCCATCTGGCCGAAACAAGCCATGAGGTGCCATTCCAAAGTCTCGGTCCCTGTCACTTCTGCTGCTGAACTGCTCTTAGCGTGATGCCAAAGCAGAAGTTCTTCATGTTCTTTGTGTAAGCTTAGCAACTGACATCAATTTGCTAAACCTACTAATCCATTACACTGTTTAACATACCAAATAGTTTTTCTTTTCTTAAATTATATTACAAGTAGAACTGCAAGGCATTATTGGTATTTTACTATTGGTTTACGTAAACTTTATCCTGTGTATCTCGAGTAAGGCATTTTTTATTTTTACCACTGTGCAAACCTATGACCCAATGAAAGCAGCAAATTCTATTGCAATACACTATTTATGCAATAGCGGCACTGTTTAGCATGTATTAAATTTTTTATAAACCTAATATTGCAAAAGCCAGCATCACATAGGGCAACTGGAAACTGGGGAGAAGGTGATGAAAAAGCAACAGTAATGCTTTTTGTGAAGACACTTGATTTGCTTAGGATTTCACAATTCACAGAAAGACAAATGCAGAGTATTCATGCTGAAAAGGAAAAGAAGCTTACCTAAGATGCAGTTTCTCCAAGCTGGCATCAGCCAGGTCATCATTAGCCCTCTGGTGAATATCCCTCTGTGTCTCAATTTTGTGGTCGTCAGATAGGCCGTCAACTTTATGGATGAACACTTCAAAGTTGATTTCAGGGTTGACGCGATAGGCCCGAGATACCGTTAAATGGAGTCTGCCAAGAGCCTCCACGTAGTCATCCTATAAGAGAAAAAAAACAGATAAACAAGACAACTTCCCTGAGTTGCACGGATTATTTGATTCACAACAGCATACAATGGGGTCAGTGCAGGATGACAATAAAGAATATGATGTATGTGATGTATGTTTCCAGTTTGGCATTCCATAAGACTGAAATGGAAGCCTAAGCAAAAAATTTCATATGATTTAAAAAAAAATAATTCTGATGATAAAGGCGTGTGTACAACATTTCACATTTTTATGGAATCTTTGGTCTTTCCTCAATCATGGCTCACATTTCTCAGATTGATGGATGACACAGGTCCTCTTAAAGCCCTGTAAAAAGGTCACAATTTTACTCTTAAAGAATAACACAAAGGCTGTATATTTTGTGCTGGGTTGCTCACACCAGCGATTTTCCAACAATTAGAATTTGTGCGTTTTACCTGTTTATGGTTATATTAAATGTTACAAATCATACATGGGACAAGTTAGGCCTTGTTATCCCTTACAATACTAACATCATCTAATATACTGTAAACTTCTTTACAGTAATGATTTGGTTTTCTTTGTGAAACACCACCACACCCTTTTAATGTGGCTTTGTGTTTGTGCAGTTAGTGATCATTAGTGAGATGCTGCAAGATTTAAGGATTTTTATAAAAATAAATTAATTAATTCAAAAAAAGGTGTTAAATAAAATAAGACTTACAACGATGATAGATAAGGTTTGATCTTAACGTTGAAAACGCAGATACAGAAAAAGGAAGCAGCACAACAAACATCTTTCACAACATACAGTACCACACTGGGCTTGTTTAAGTTAAGTAAGCGGAACGTCTCACCCATAAACATCAATGTAAGGAAAGACGTCATAAACTGATTCTGATCATGATTATGGGCTTACGGCAGACACAGTAGGAAAGAAATCATTGATGGTTTTATTTAGCAAAAGATTTTTCTACAGCAGAGCAGAAAGCTAGTAAATATGAGAACAAATGGGATTAAATTACTACAGATTAGTAATTAATTAATTAGATTAATTTAAGCAAAACTGGGATGTGTTGTTTTTGTCCTGCCATTTTTATGGCTTATAAATAAGCTTACAAATAAACATTAACTTAGCATCTACCTGTTGGGTTTGTTTCACTCTATAAACAGCTATTGTGCTAGCGGTTATCCCCAATATTTTATGCTGACTATCAGTTAATATTGTATATGTTGTACAGTATAATGTACAACATTATAATGTTATTCTCTCATAAAAAACACAATACATATATCTGTGCCATGAGATGAATGAAATGATTTTGTGGCCTAACAGCTGATCGGATGATGTTCTCAAGCATGATATGAGTCATGAAACACATGTTACAAAGCATCAAGCTCAAAGCAAGAAAATGGTACACATGCCACGTCACGTGTTTCGGCTTTATATATATATATATATAAGGGTTGAAATTCCCATGCTTTATATTGTGCGAGTGTGAATGATGGACTAAATAAATCCCAGTTGTAAATCAACAGCTTGAGATCAGGATTAATGATAATTTTTTATTTGTTTATTTCGTTATGAAGGCATTTATTTTGGTACTTATTTTATTTTAATGTTCTGATCTGTATAACTGTACAGATATACAAAATCCAGTCATCTACAATCTTATCTGAAAGGGGCCAGTACCTGATAAGACTTGTTTAATCAGTTCATCTTGGTCTCCAATCAACTAACTTTTGTGGATAGAATGAAAGTCTACAGTCATACCGGCCCTTTGTGAACATAAAGACCCTTTCTGCACAAGGTGTATGCTTTCATAAGGAATAGTAAACAAATTGTTTTAAATATGAGAACTTTTTTTAAAACACCTAGAACGTGTCTTGAATATTCAAGGGATATTTTATATTTCAAAACAGTGGTTCACTAAGGCCGCCTACAGGTGAGCCGCAGGAAACCCGTTTCTCGAAGCAGAGAGCCGTGCTGCTTTGTCAACAGAAAACTCTGCTCTGACAGACACATCGATGCTGCGCTCAAAGTTCACTCAGACACAACTTTGACCTGGTTGCTGTCATTTTCACAACCAAAAAGAGGAGCCATCATACAGTACATAGCAAGAAAATGTGCTTTATCCAGTTTTCTCCAAAGGACGTGCAAAGCCGAAGAATAAAACTGCTCATGATCGGTCTTGTCATACATGTCCAGCTTTGTTTTAACCTAGCGTTAAAACCAGTGCACCTACCTGATCACCTGAAAGCACCATTTTTGTCCAATATTTAGACAAGCAGGAGACCATGTCTGCTAGAGTTGACATTTGAGGATACACACGCCCATGATTTTTTTTTGCCTCGACGTAACATTAACATGTAACGTTAACATAAACTGCCTTGATGCCAATCTCAGTTGTATCAAATGTGTATCTTTAAATATTTTTTACATTACCTGTGCATCAATGACAAATATCAATGCGCCAGTTCCTCTGAAGATCATCTCATAATCAAAGGTTGGGTCAAAAAAGTCTACTTGACCAGGAAAGTCCCAGATCTGAAAGTTGACAAAAGAGCTGCTGGAGATGTCATCTTTGTAGATTTTATTTGTGCTCTCCAGAAACAGGGTCTCATTGGGGGACATCTTATGAAACACGACCTGAAGAAAGAAACTGTCTTATATTATGAATTCTAACAAAAGTACGTAAACGTATTGAGACTCCTGGCTGAAAAAAGGAACCCATTCATAGACACTAAAGAGTCTGTGTTTCACCAAGGACCACAGACATGAGCATTGGTACAAGCCTAAATCCTGGACTTACTCAGCAGGCCCAAGACTTTGACCTGCTTTAATTCCAGCACGTGATGTTGATGTGACCACAATAATGTGAGCACTAATAGGATTGGTGACAGATTCCGGACGAATCTCTGTTTTATTCATGTGTTTAGCGATCTTTGCTAACTCGGTGTTTTTATCTCTGGATCCCGACTCACTGCTTGTTCCTTACATCAACAAACTACATGGCGCATTAAAGAAAAGCTTCTATAACCGGTGTAGTGGACAGTGTAAAGAAGCATTCAGTACTGAGCTTGTGTATGAACACTTAGAGCAGTAGGAGTTTAGCTCAGTCTAGTTCACACTGTACCTTCTGAATGGAGGACTTCCCGCTCCTCCGTAAACCCATCAGTAATATCCTCGGCTTGCTGTCAGAGGCTGCTGGACTGTCCTCCATGTCTGCCTCCTCTTCTCCATAGCCGAAGTCTTTGGGGAACGAGTCGGCCACCCCGTAGCTATCTGCTAGTGTTTCGTACTGAATCGACATCTTGACCCAAACGACGCTTTCTCCCCGAAATTTCTTCCCTCACCACTTTACTCTACACTCGTGTGCTTTAACACACGGATGTCGGACATCTAGGACACATACGGTACAGCATGAACAAGCACAAAATGCCTCCCTGTCTATTAATAGAGAACAAAGTCGTTCAGAGACATTCGTCTTCCCCAATGTTTCTCTGTATCGAAAGCTTTACTTTAGTCCCACCTCTTGCTTCATTATTGGACAATCGGTAGGCTAGCTGCTTTTTTATTGGTCCGCCTTGCTGTCAGTGCTTAAAGGAGGCCGCGGATGTGGGGAGATCCGTTAGAGTCATGTGCTTGACTGTCACCTGACTCACTGGCGTGCACGCGGAAATGCAGTGTTCAAGAAGCCTACCTTGTGTTTTATGTTTCTGGATGGATAATGTTTACGAATGAAAGAATGAAATGTTTAACAATGAAAGTTTAGAATTTGTTAATGAAATAGCTGCATGTCCTCTCAACGCAGTTTAAAACGTGTTTGAAAAACAGCAAACGTGATCAAATCTCTTGCATTTTTTTTATTCTAGAGCACAATTCCCAACATTGGTCTTGAAGTATCCTCTATCATGTGGATAGTTTTTTTTTTCCTTGCTTTTTTCCTTCTGTTTCTCTGTTTTTCCTAACATCTACTATACCTACTTCATTGCCAAAGGGCTCTTATTATTATTATTATTATTATTATTATTATTATTATTATTATTAATAATAATAATAATAATAATAATAATAATAATAATAATAATGTACACAGGCTATGACTGTACTGTAATCAGAATCAGAAATAGAATCAGGTTTATTGGCCAAGTTTGTTGACACACATAAGGAATTTGGTTCCAGCTGTTTGTGACCGTCAAAAGTACAGATACAAATAACACTATACATTAACTTGGACTATACAGGACAAGACAATACAAAACAGACTATACGAGACAATACAGAAGATGAGATGCAAGATAGACAGAACGAGTATTAAATATGAATACAGAATATATGACTGATCAGTTATGTACATAAAGTGAGAGAAGTAGTTTTGTGCAATATTGTGCTTTTGTACAATATACAGCAGCAGCAGTGTGTGTAACATACGGATGATGACTGACAGCTCTGATAATGCAGTACTTATAGATACGGAGCAGGGAATATAATTATGGTGAATTGTTAATCAGGGTGATGAGGGGCCTTGGGAAAGAAACTGTTCCTGTGTCTGGCAGTTTTAGTAAGCAAAGCTCTGTAGTGCCTGCCAGAAGGGAGGAGCTGAATGAGGTTGTGTCCAGGGTTTGAAGGGTCAGTAGTGATTTCTCCTGCCCGGTTTCTGGTTCTTGTATGGTACAAATCCTGGGGAGTGGGCAGGGGGGCACCAATTACTTTTTTCTGCTGTTTTTACTGTGCGTTGCAGTCTGTTCCTTTCCTGTTTTGTTGCTGCACCAAACCAGATGGTGATGGATGTGCACAGGACAGTTTTAATGACTGCAGTGTAGAACTGCATCAATAGCTCCTTTGGCAGACCATACTTCCTTAATTTACGTAGAAAGTACATCCTCTGCTGGGCCTTTTTGATAATGGAGTTTATGTTGGACTCCTATTTCAGGTCTTGGGAAATGGTAGTGCCCAGAAACTTGAAGGTCTCCACAGATGACACAGGGCTGTTAGATATTGTGAGGGTGTGTTGAGGGGTCTTTCCTAAATGCTTTCCTAAATAATGATTTGTTTAAGAAGGTGTGAAGAAACCAAAGAACACAGAGGAAAGCCACAGGGAACTTGGAAACCCATTTATCCTATCTGGTAAATGTTTTAATTATTTATTTTTGTTTGATTACCAGTGGCTATTCATGGTTGCCTTTGCTGACCACAGGATGGTGCTGTAGGGAAGCATGTGACACTTCTGAAAGTGATGCAAACAAATAATAAATGCAGTGATGTTGATTTAGGCATAGTTTTCACACAAAACGTCACTCAGACTTATATGTATACAGTGAACTAGCATGAAATTCTGTGTATGCAAGCGATAACTTGATAACTGTCACTGTTACTCAGATCTGATTGGCAGAAGGTGTTTTATAACAGCACAGTTTCAATAGGTTTGTTTTTGTTTTGTTTTTTTTTAATTATAGTATTATGTAAGAATGTAAGTAGTGAATTTCATCATTACTCTAGCAAAAGAATGAACACACCAAAATAATACTTAAATATTCTATCAATGTTTGTACCACAAAATATTTATTAAAACAGCTATTTTTTTATAGCTACCACTTTCCAGCTTGTGATGTGCAAAGACTATCTGAGTCAATGAACTGGGGTAATCCTGTGGGTTTTTGGGTTTTGTTTTTTTTTTTTGGTGCATTTAGACACAACTTCTGAATTTGTACTTTCGACAGGTAAAAAAACAGCTTGTAGTAAACATGCAGGACAAAATATAGTAAACAAGTGTTAGTAATTTAGCTAACTGGCACATGAGGTGTTACTGTGGAAACTTGGGTTTGTATGAATTTTTGATTATTTAAAATAAATTATAAAATGTCTCCTTTTATTTATTTGCATATATTTACAAAAAAGATGTTATGCATGTGTAATAGAGTTAAAATGCAATGGTAACAATATGTGTGGGACACATTTGTAAATAAATGTGTTAAAAGTGAAATAAGAACTGAAAAAAAGGAAAAATAGCAGCAAATTGTTGTGTTATCAGTTGGTCAGTCTTTACGCTCAAACAGTGTGACCTTTGGGGCATGCTCATTCTCTCTTTCTCTTCATTGTCTCCCTGTGTGTGACATCTCATCTGTGTCAATCACAAAATCACAAACAAGATTTAGTCCATATATTTAAAACCATTTATAAAACGTATTTAATATATCGTTCTACATACAAAATATGGCATTTATGTTTAGCACAAAAAAAAATTAAAAAAGGAATCACTGTACAGTGGTAAAATGTACTGGGCACAGATTACTGAAAACTACTCTTTCGCTGGTTGAATTTTTTTTATCTACTGGAAATAATGTTTAACAGCCATTCAGAATTGCACCACAGCAGCACCACGATGAGCAGCAGCTGATGGATTTCACATTTAAGTACCATTCATTAAGTTGTGGTTAAAATCTTCAGTCCTTACACCAGAAATCATTTGGTAAGGATAATAAAGTCAGTTTATCATAGCAAAGATGTATGCTACAAGTACTTGCACTCCAATATTAGTGATGTCCCAATTTCCAATGACTAAACCCCCACATAGCATCCCAGCTGTGGTGCTTATGGTTCCTGTCCATGAGGAGCAATGAATTGCTACAGCTACAGCTGCCCCCATGGACACTCCAGCTGCCCCAAGTGCTCCCAGCAATGCCCCTGTCACACCACCAATCCCAAGAGCTACTGACCAGGCTTCAACTACTGAAAGAAGGGCTACTGTTGTAACAGATGCTCCAACTATAACTTTATTCAACACTTTCTGATCTAATGGACCTCCAACAGTAGCACCTAAAGCAATCTGGAACATTTTGGATACAAAAAACCCTGATGTTATGGCTTCTAGTGCAGAATTATGGAGCATCTTATCAGCAATACTCTCCTTACTTAGGACCTGTCCAGCGTTTCGCATTCTTACAGACATCTCCAGTACATCCTGTCCTGCATGCACTGTGAGCACAGCTATGGCGAATGTGGCAAACATTCCTACACAGGCTGTGAGCATCCAGAAGTTCAAATTCATCAGCCTAGTTAACATGTAGGCCATGCATAGGATGAGGACTAACAGGACAACAAAAACAAATCTGTAGCCTCCAAATCCAAGGATTCCCAAGCCAGCAGTTACAGCGGCAGTCACCGTCATAGGAATGCTGGAGAATGTCAGAAACTCCATATACTTGTCTACAATTTTGGTCAGACGCTCTTGAATGCTCTTTTGCTCCAGTGTCAGTTCTCTTGTTTTCTTTTGTTGTTTCTCCATTTCCTCTCTGCTCAATCTCTGGGCCTGGCAGGCAGCTCTGAAATCTTCCACATTCTCTCCATTAAAGCTTTTTTCTGTCTCAAAGGCAATCATTATCTTTTCAATCTCCACAGTGACTTTTTCTCTCTGCTCAGACTGCAAAATATCCAGTGTCTCGCAGCACTGCTCTTCAGAGCAATTCTGAGTGGTGAGGATGCTACAGCACAACCATTTTCTGAGTGCCAGTTGTACAACAATATGAATGAATGCTTTCAGCACAGTGAATATCCCTAGAGCCCAGACTAGTGCCACCACCCCAGATTTCATGATGTGTTTCTCTATAATAAACCCAAGCAGTGCTCCACAGGATGTTGTGGTAAATGTCGCAGTTACCCCAGCTGCAATCCACACAAATCCACACGTAGACACATTTTTCATTTGTGTTATAAGCAGCAAAGTAAATAAAGCAGCTACAGTCACTCCTGCTGCACCTGAGGCCATTGTTGTGGATATTGCAGTCGCTCCCAGTAATGTCCCCAAACCCAATGGCCCCACAGTCCTCACTCCATCCATGACTGGTTTCAGCAGTGAACCTGAAATTATCTCAGTCATGACCTGATTTACTGGAGTCACCGTGGCTCCTAGTGCACATCCTCCCACTGCTCCCAGCACAAAGCAAACAGCTCCTTCCTTGACTGAACTCTTGGGATCTGGTAACAACAGAGAGCATGCTGTCAAACAGAATAGTGGATTATTTTTAATACAGTATATACGATGATTAACTAAAATCAAGATATATTACAAATCCAGTACCAATTTTTCCTAAGCAAATCCTTTCTACATTAATGTCCAGTTTTATTTCTGGCAAAAAACAGGGAAAGACTAAGAGGGCCAGTGCTAAATGATAAAGATATACAAGGATGTAACTGCTACAGAAGAAAAAATACTAATAATCTACTAAAATACTAATACAGTTCACATAAAGAAAACCTCTAAGTATCTAATTGGAAACAAGAAAAGAAACCAGCAGTAATAGCTTAACAGCAAGCTCAAGTCAAGTCAAGAAGCTTTTCTTGTCATCTGTATAGCAACTGCAAACCTGACTTTAAACAAAGAAAGAATCGCTTACAAGTTTTTCGTCTCAAATATAAACAAACCCACCTAAGATAAATGATTTCTCAGAACCTGTATCCTGCCCAACCTGTAGTCACAGACCTGATGTTGTATTTGTTCACACATATTCAGGCAGTAGTTACAAAATGACTGTGAAATAGGAAACTGGTGTAGGGTTGCCATTATTTAAATGGTGCAGGGTGTGAATTAAACCAGCGTAATACAAAATACATGTTAAAAACATCTAGGAAAAGTGCCCTCTTCTTCAGGATTAATTCTTTTGAGCATTTTGAGATTTAAATATTTCCATCCAGAGCTAGTGCACTGTGGTCTATTAAATGTTAATAGATCATTTAAAAAAAAAAAAATGAAATCAATAAAAACAGAATAAAAGATTTGACCTTTGAAAAGTTTCACAGTTTCACACATAACTGAGGTTATCACTTAAAATACACACTTCGTTTTCTCTTATATAGTCATTTTATTGTTGGAATAAAAAGAAAACTGTTTTTTGTCTTACTTTTCCAAGATGGTGCCATAGTGGTTCAGGAAATCACACTGTATTATGTTCCAATGATTTCATCCAACTATGAAGACTCACTCAACCATAGAGCACTGCTCAAGCTGAGGCAGCAGCCTTCTTTCTGACGCATGAGTGAAGGTGTGCTCCTTGACACATGATCTAATGTACACACCCTTTACCTGTTTTTCTACACTAGTATTTGTACTTTACACAGTAGAGGGGCCTCTGTTCCCTGTCATTGTAATTGTGTAAACATAGCATGCTCATAGTTTGTAAGGTTTAGCTTTGTATAAACATAGCATGCTCATTAATAGTTTGTAAGGTTTAGCTTTGTGCAATAAGTGTTTCATGTTAATGTTGATACAAACACAAATACACACTTCACTACACGCTCACACGCTCCGTCTTCATACGCACACTCACCCACTCGTGCATGCGCACAGAGAGAGAGAGACAAAGAGAGAGTTGTTGTTATTCAGACTCAATATTCCACGGTTTTAACTTAATATTTACTAAATATGAATCATCCCACAATCCTTATAATTCTGTGTAAGATTATCAACAGAAGGAAAACACACGTCTTACACTGAAAGACAACATGGGCTGAATCAGTCCTGATTCACTTTAGATTCCTGATTCAGACTTCCCTCTCCCCAGACACTTCCTCCAGCTCTTCCGGGGGAATACCGAGGCATTTCCAGGCCAGCCGAGAGACATAGTCCCTCCAGCGTGTCCTATGTCTTCCCCAGGGCCTCCTCCCTGTTGGACATGCCTGGAACACCTCCCCAGGGAGGCATCCAGGAGGCATCCGGAACAGATGCCTGAACCACCTCAGCTGACTTCTCTCAGTGTGGAGGAGCAGCGGCTCTACTCTGAGCTCCTCCGGAGTGACCCTATCTCTCACCCTATCTCTGAGGGAGCGCCCAGCCACCCTGCGGAGGAAATTCATTTCATCCGCCTGTATCCAGGATCTTGTCCTTTCGGTCATGACCCAAAGCTCATGACCATAGGTGAGGGTAGGAACGTAGATCGACTGGTAAATAGAGAGCTTCGCCTTGCGGCTCAGCTTTTTCTTCACCACAACAGACTGGTATATCAACCGCATCACTGCAGAAGTTACACCGATCCGCCTGTCGATCTCCCGCTCCATCCTTCCCTCACTCGTGAACGAGACCCCAATATATAGTACTTAAACTCCTCCACTTGAGACAGGAGCTCTCCACCAACCTGAAGGGGGCAAGCCACCCTTTTCCGGCTGAGAATCATGGCCGCAGACTTGGAGATGCTGATTTTCATCCCCGCCGCTTCACACTTGGCTGCAAACCGTCCCAGTGCACGCTGAAGGTCCTGATTTGAGGAAGCCAACAGGACAACATCATCTGCAAAAAGCAGAGACGAAATCCTGTGGTTCCCAAACCGGACTCCCTCCGGCCCCAGACTGCACCTAGAAATCCTGTCCATATAAATAATGAACAGGACCGGTGACAAAGGGCAGCCCTGCCGGAGTCCAAAATGCCCCGGGAACAAGTCTGACTTACTGCCGGCAATGTGAACCAAACTCCTGCTCCAGTCATATAGGGACCGGACAGACCTTAGCAGAGGGCCCCAGACCCCATACTCCCAGAGCACCCCCCACAGGTCACCACGAGGGACACAGTCGAATTCTCCAGATCCACAAAGCACATGTGAACTGGTTGGGCAAACTCCCATGAATCCTCCAGCAACCTGGCGACGGTATAGAGATGGTCCAGTGTTCCACGACCGGGACGAAAACCGCATTGTTCCTCCTGAATTCGAGGTTCGACTATTGGCCGAATTCTCCTCTCCAGTCACTGAAATAACTGAAATTAATAAAAAATATTCAAGAAGGAGAGAAAGAAAAAGAAAGTGTTAATAATTGAGATTGTCTTGGAGTTGAAAAAGAAGGAAGATGTTGGGGAGAAACGGCAAACTGAAGCTGGAGCAGGAACCTGGACTAGTAGACTGTGGAGTTTTTACAAAGACTCCAAGAGAGTCTGGTCACAGCATAACTTATTATTTATTTGGTATTTTTATTTGGTTTATTTACTGGTATGCAATAAGTTTTTTAAAAAAAAGTTTTATATGTTAAAAAAGGGCATCACTTGTCACCATTCGGATTCGTGTCTGTTCCTGCGCACATTCCCCACAATGTTTATATGGGTTTCCTATCATTTTTCCAGATTTCTCCTACCTCCCAAAATGCATGGCAGGAGTCAGTCTGAAAAAGTGTCCCTGTGTGTGAATAAAAACTTACACTATATTTTCTCTGCTCTTTCCGTATAAAAAAGTGAGAAGATTGCGTGATGAAGTCACATGTCCAAGAAGCCAGAGGTCCGATTCGGGCAATGAAGGTACTGAGATTTGATGCTGATCAAACCAACAAGAAAAAACATAAGGCATACATACAAGATGGTTTTGATGACCTCTGAACTAACCTGAGGTAAACACACAATCTTATAAGAATAAAACTTATTTATGTAGTATTTTCTTGTTTCACAGATGTTGCTCTTTAATCAAGACACCCGCCACAATTATGGCTTAATTACCTTTATCATCACCAATCATTTAGGATCCACCTTGAGCAGCATTTTTTTTATGTAAAGGTACAGAAGGTAAGAATTATTTTTCATGATAAGCACTCTAAATCTGAAGTGGGTTTGACGTTTGAATGTTTCCCACCCATATAAGATCTTATACGTGAACTGCTTGTAGAAATTACAGTGTAAAATCAGAACAAAACCCAAACCACTTCCTATTCATTATATATGCTCCATACTTACTTACCAAACAGGTAATCATCGTATTATTTAATAAACCACTCATTCTCATGGTTTAATAATAATACAATATCTAATTTGCTTAAAATCCTCTCATTGTCTGACGAAGCCGTTGCAACAGTCGCTTGCATTTTATGTTGCACTCGACTATAACTCTACTCAACCAAACCAACATAGCTGCTCAGAGCATGAAATGTAAACAATGATGCTCTTTTTTCCTTTAAATGGGTTAAACTGACTAAAATATAGACAAATTTGTTTGTTAGATATAGAGCTTTGACTATATAGCTCATAGCAATTCACAAGCTAGCTTGTTGCTCAGACAAAAAAGACAAGCATGAAGGCATCCATGTTTTTACCTCAGTTTGTACATATAATAAAGCCCCACAGCACCATTGTTTAGTAGATGAAATCGGGTTAGACAGTAAACATCAATATGTATCATTTTCATTTCCTCAGAAATATAAAACCAATACTTTTACCACATGTAATGGTTTTTTAGCCATAACATTTAGACTGCTTTATAAATGAACAGACCAACTGTTGAATATCTTAACAAATGCTTTTCTAATAGCTAACTAAGAGTGTAGTGAGATAGCAACCATATCTTACTGCACAGACTATCAATTTATCTTCTAATGGATTCATTTCAAGCACAATAAGTAAGTTTGGAGCAAATCTATCCAGAAAAATATGGTAGTTAGTTTGGAAACATTACTGGTTAAAGTCATGTTCAGGAAGGGGAAAATGTGTGTGTATGTGTGTTACAGATCAATAGGGGCACAAGCACTCAGGTGAGGTCATGAGGTGACCTTCAGGAGATAAAATCAAAGGACAAACCTGGGAGATAAAATCAAATGGAGATAAAAATCTTTAATCACCTCACCATCATCCTACCTTAAACACACTGTCACACAGCTGAGAGAAGGATGGAGAGAACAGACAATACATGTCACCACCTCTGTCACCACATGCAGTACTGTCAGACTGTCTGACTGATATTTGATAAAATGCTTTACATTACTGTACGCTTTGTGGTTGTAGATATACACATGCATGGACCGACATGGATGTAGGTATGCTTTATCTGAAACCGACCCTCATATCTTTAATATGCTGTGTATAGAAAAAACATTGGAAAAAAATAGATAATCCACTAAGAATCTGAATTTGGGCCTTACTGCAAACATAATTACTACAAACTACAGGAACTCTCTATCTTAAATAGATAGAGAGTTCCTGTAGTTTGTAGTAATTATGTTTGCAGTAAGGCCCAAATTCAGATTGGGCCTCCTCCATCTCCTCTTTTCATATCAGCTACAAGCTGATTTGTTGTACAGAGACAACATAAAGACCAGAAAGAAATAATAATGTATGCAAATACTGTATATACACCATGTCAGTTCCTACCACATCACACTTCCTCCTCAACACACCCCCATCCAGCTCATCTTCCTCCTGCTCAAGGTCCACAATCTCTATCCAGCTTTAATAAGAGAAAGACAGCACTGTGTAACTGCAGATCTATTCATCTTAGTAAAGCTTAGGAAGGAGGATGTGACCGACTGACTGTGATGAAGATGTGGTCTGTGGGATTTTCAATTTAATGTAATGAAGCATGTCTTTTGTGACTGTCAGCTGATATGAATGTGGCATGAAATGTCAATTACTAATAAAGTGATTACAATGTGACAATATAGCTTATTTAAAAAAAAGGAAAATAAGAATGGTTTTATGGTTGGATGTAAAACGTTTGCATTTCAACCACTTCATTTTCAAGAGTAATGTCCGGTCTACAATTAGACAAAAGCACCATTACATAACAAACACCACTTCAGATGGTCTTATTTACAGCTATAATTAAGCGTTAACTGTTAAACATTAAAAGGTAAAATGTTTTTTCAGTCTTGTTAGCTTACAGTCATGTTGGTCACTTTTTGCAAAATGATGCTCCACAGCTTCATCCTTTTGTCTGTATGCCAACCGTTTTTTAGTTCTTCACCGAGTCCGAGTTGCTTAAACTCAAACAACCACTTGCTGAGTCAAAACCATTTTGCCTGGGAAGCACATACTGTAGAAGCCCTTCACCCTCAAAGCACATAGAAGCCCTTCACCAAAATAAAATCAGATGAGGAACAGCAGTAGACATGCGCATTAAACTGAAACATTCTTACATTACTGAAACATTTCACTGTGGCGAGGCATTAACCTATTGGAAACGAATGACACCTTCTGAAGATACACATACATACCTTCATCCTAAAGAAAGTGATGCTGGTGAGCAGATCCACAGTGGACTCCAGGTCCTGCAGAGGCAGGAAAGTTATTCTACAGCACGATACAGGACACACACCACAGTTACAACAGAGAGGTTACGATCTCATTGGATCAGTTGTGAGTAAGACTTAGGCAGTACATGGAGAGATCGAAGGAATTGGGGAGCTGGTTTGAGAGCTTGATGAACCTTTCTTTCTGTTCAAAAAGAAAATAGAAAGAAAAAACCCAGAGGAAAATGTCAGCATGATGTTAGCAGCGATCTCGGTAGAGGTCAAAAAGCTTCTTAAAATTCATTATAAAACAATACTCAAAAAAAAAAGACCATAAAGATCCTTGTCTGTCCGACTGCTTTCAAGAACACATAAGTGGAAAGATACACACAGAATTGAAACTAATTGACCCCAGACATGGAAGACTTCGTAACAGGCTCTCGGCTTCCAGACTACCTATAAGGAAGGAGAGAGAATCCAGCAATAGCTGTAAAATAATAAGGATAATAGTAGCACACATACTATCTCTCGAACGCCCAAACGAAAAGAAATATAGTGATCTTTGTGATTCTGTGATGCTGGTCCCAGATAGACTGTTTGAAGCATTTTCAAATGCACAAAACATCAGCTAAGAACAGTAATCTGAGGTAATCACAGGCACAAGCTTAGCTAAACTGGACTGAAACTCTGTGTACAGGTGTTTCTAATAAAGTGGATGGTCTTAAAGTCAGTCTGTGAAGTCTACACAATCTGATATAGAGAGGATTCTGTGCTAGAATAAAAACAATCGCACCATTGATTTCAGTGAAGGTTTTGCCACTTTTTTTTAACTACAACAGTAACAGCAACTGGGAACTGCTGTTTAAGTATTACAGCCTAAATTTGAGTTAGAAGTGGAAGAAGAAGATGGAGGAGGAGGAGGAGGAGAAGAAGAAGAAGAAGAAGAAGAAGAAGAAGAAGAAGAAGAAGAAGAAGAAGAAGAAGAGACTGCAATTCCCAGTCACACTGGTTTTAATCATCCATTTTCAATATGTGATATCTTCTATATTAATGTATCAATCTTTCTAAATTGATTACTGAATCAAGATTTTTTTAAATTACTACTAAAGCATGATAAAAATTTAATGTGTCTAAACATACAGCTCTCATATGAAGCTAGGAATAATTACATTATAGGTTAACGAACCTAAGAACAATGAAAGGAAGGTTTAGTTTTCCAGCATATACAGTGCCTTCCAAAAGTATTCATACCCACTGAACTTTTTCACATTTTGACATGTTACAACCACAAACAAGGATTTTATGTAATAGACCAACACAGTGGCACATAATTGTGAAGTGGAAGGAAAATAATAAATGGTGTCCACATTTTTTTTTTTTTTTACAAATAATAACTGAAAAGTGTGGCGTGCATTTGTATTCAGCCCCACTGAGTCAATACTTTGTAGACCCACCTTCGCTGCGATTACAGCTGCAAGTCTTTTGGGGTATGTCTCTACCAGCTTTGCACATCCAGAGAGTGAAATTTTTGCCCATTCTTCTTTGCAAAATAGCTTCAAGCTCAGTCAGATTGTATGGCGAGCGTCTGTGAACAGCAATTCTCGCCACAGTCTCGCCACAGATTCCCAATTGGATTTAGGTCTGGACTTTGACTGGGCCATTCTAACATATGAATATGCTTTGATCTAAACCACTCCATTGTAGGTCTGGCTGTATGTTTACTGTCATTGTCTTGCTGGAAGGTGAACCTCTGCCCCAGTCTCAAGTCTTTTGCAGACTCTAACTGGTTTTCATCTAAGATTGCCCTGTATTTGGCTCCATCCATCTTCCTATCAACTCTGACCTGCTTCTCTGTCCCTGCTGAAGAAAAGCATCCCCACAACATGATGCTGCCACCACCATGTTTCACGGTTGGGGATGGTGTGTTCAGGGTGATGTGCAGTGTTAGGTTTCCGCCACACATAACATTTTAAATTTTGGCCTCATCTGACCAGAGCACCTTCTTCCACACGCTTGCTGTGTCTCCCACATGGCTTGTCGCAAACTGCAAACGGGATTTCTTGTGGCTTTCCTTCAACAATGGCTTTCTTCTTGCCACTCTTCCATAAAGACCAGATTTGTGGAGTGCACGACTAATAGTTAGGCAGATTAGACAGATTCTCCCACCTGAGCTGTGGATCTATGCAGCTCTGCCGAGTTACCATGGGCCTCTTGGGTGCTTCTCTGATTAATGCTCTCTTTGCACGGCCTGCCAGTTTAGGTGGACGGTCATGTCTTGATAGGCTTGCAGTTGTGCCACACTATTTATATTTCCGGATGATGGATTGTACAGTGCTCCATGAGATGTTCAAGGCTTGGGATATTAATTTATAACCTAACCAGTGGTGTAGTCTAGTCTTTTGTAGTGAGTATACTGTAACCCCCCCCCCCCCTCCCAGCCTCATACGCACCCATCCTAGAGTGACACCCCATAGGCACCACCACACTCACTAACGCATAAAATATGCATCTACATGTAATTGAGAGCATTATTAAAGACTGCTTATGTGTTATCAACATTCCAATTTTTTATAAGCAACAAAAGACAATCAGCTGATAAAACCTGTGCTCCAGGTCCCATATGCATATAACATTTAAGGCTAACTGTAGCTATTTTTTGTGTGAAGGTATAGTTCACACAAAAATGAAAATTGTGTTATTTCCTCACACTCAATTTGTTCCAAAACTGTATGAGTTTCTTTCTTCTGTTTAACACAAAATATGATATTTTGGAAAAATAACACAATTTTCATTTTTGGGTGAACTTTATACCTTTAAGAGCTACATTTAGCCTTAAATGTTATATGAATATGGAACCTGGAGCTCAGGTTTTATCAGCTGTCAATTTCAGTGAACAATAAACATTTGTTCAGTTTTATCACCAACACTCTTTCATTGCAGAATATTATGAACTGAATGAACTGTTAGTTTACATGCTTTCCAAATACATTTGTACTCGGGCTGTGGGTGTAATGTCACCCGAAGCTGCTGTAGCTTTAGGTGCAGGCTTCCGAAAACACTCAGAGTGTAGTTTGAGTCTGCTTTCGTTTTATATCTGACTTTACATTTGTTAGTTAATTTCTAATTTGCGCCAAAAAACACCGTCAAGCAACTCATTTTCCACCTTGGTAGGTGACGTCAGATCAGGTCACAGCCCCAATGGTCCAAAAACGTTAGTGATTCGCAATCGCAACACAGACGGGGTGAATTTATGAATGAAAGTTCTGTCACAAAACGATATTGTTACGTATCCTCATGCTTTTTAAGTGGGTATACGGAAATCCTTGGCCTTTCCTAGTGGGTATACGGTGTATACCTGCGTATCACGTAGACTACACCACTGAACCTAACCCTGCTTTAGACTTTTCCACAACTTTATCCCTGACCTATCTGGTGTGTTCTTTGGTCTACATGATGCCGTTTGTTCACTAATGTTCTCTAACACACTTCTATACTGCATGTCCCTAATGCACAGCAATGCGGTTACGTTTATTTTCGCACTGGTATGAGACGGAAACCCGGAACCTTTGGTGTGGCTCACTTTCTTTACCCGAGTATTTTTCATGTAACACGTGAGCGTTTAGCAAGATGGCGGCATCCGTAGAAAAGCCACATGTGGAGATTGAACTAGGTAATTAAAAATAATTTATTACGTTTATATTGTAGTGACTTTGGATGGGAATTATACGATTATTAATATTGACTAATTTTGTTTAAATACGTTGTTGCTGATATACGTACTCTTCTTTTCACTAGCCACTAAGTTTAATAGCAAACTTCTACTGAAAAACTACTTTTTTTTTTCTTCTTTCTATCAAAGCAGTGACTATCTGGCTGTATTTTTTCAAGTCTGTATCAATAATTACATTAATTTTTAAAGGATCATTTTGTAACTAAAGTTTTATACATTACCGGTTACTGCAATAGACACTTGCTAGTAAGGTGGCATTTTGTTTTGTGTGTGTGTCTGTGTGTGTGTCTGTGTGTGTGTCTGTGTGTGTGTCTGTGTGTGTGTCTGTGTGTCTGTGTGTGTGTCTGTGTGTGTGTCTGTGTCTGTGTGTGTGTCTGTGTGTGTGTCTGTGTGTGTGTCTGTGTCTGTCTGTGTGTGTGTGTGTGTGTGTGTCTGTGTGTGTGTCTGTGTGTGTGTCTGTGTCTGTCTGTCTGTCTGTGTGTGTGTGTGTGTCTGTCTGTGTGTGTGTGTGTGTGTGTGTCTGTCTGTCTGTCTGTCTGTGTGTGTGTCTGTGTGTGTGTGTGTGTCTGTCTGTCTGTCTGTGGGTGTGTGTGTCTGTCTGTCTGTCTGTGTGTGTGTCTGTCTGTCTGTCTGTCTGTGTGTCTGTCTGTCTGGGTGTGTGTGTGTGTCTGTCTGTCTGGGTGTGTGGGTGTGTGGCTGTCTGGGTGTGTGTGTGTTTCTGTCTGTCTGTGAGTGTGTGTGTTTTCAGCTGCTGGCTAACAGAGTTATTTTGATATATATTTATAGCTGCTATAGCCACTGTCTTATTGACCCTAATAGCTAAATACATACATGTTGGGCTTCTTTGCTTTTACTAGCGTGCACCATTAAATTTCTCTAACTGTTAATGTAAATCTAACATTAATTTTCTGCCTTGTTGAGACTCAGAGGAGGATATGAGTGAGATCAGCGAGAATGATGAAAGAAGTGAAGAAGAGGAATCAGAGGATGGAAGTGATGAAGAAGAGAGATCTGCTGGTGACGGGAGTGAGGGAGAAGAGGAAGAGAACGTGAAAGCACAAGATGGAGAGGTTGATATGAATCCCAATGCTGGTTGGGCAGATGTCATGGCCAAAATTCTGGGAAAGAAAACGCCAGAGGACAAACCCTGCATTCTGCTAAAGAACAAACAGCGGGACAAACTCAATGCAAAGGAGAGGAAAGAAAAAGCAGAGAAGAAGAAACAGGTACAGCTGTGTGTGTGTGTGTGTGTGTGTGTGTGTGTGTGTGTGTGTGTGTGTGTGTGTGTGTGTGTGTGTGTGTGTGTGTGTGTCTCTCTGGGTGTTAGGATTTGTTTTTCAAACAAAAACTACTCACAATGATTGTCGTCTTGGATAGTACAAGACGACATATATGATAGTACATATATCTGTGTGTGTTCTGACTGACAGGCAGATAAAAAGAGAGCATGGGAGATGATGTGCCGGGTGAAGCCAGATGTTGTGCAGGATAAAGAGAAGGAGAGGAATCTGCAGAGAGTTGCTACCAGGTAGGTTACAGTACAGTTTCCAGGAGCTTATTGTGTTTGCCTGGGGCTTATGCTTCTGTGTTCTAATGTCTTGGTGAACTTCTGTAAAGAAATAGATGAGTCACTAAGTCACCTCAGACTTGCTCATTGGGGATAAATACAAACACCTTTAAAGATATCTAATATTAATCTTGAATTTTTGTATTATATTAATCTTTATATTATTCTTTATATTAACTTTTTGTTTTATGTTTATGTTCTGTAAAGCTGCCTTGAGACCATGTCAATTGTTAAAAGCACTATACAAATCAATTTGAATTGAGTTCTTGAGGTTGTTAGTGGAAGCCAGATGGTTGATGAAGCAATAAGTCTTGGAAATATCTCATCATTTATTGTCAAGCCCATTTTAAGATAGATTCCTTTTTGATGAGACTCAAAAGCACTTTTGTCGCTCTGGATAAAGGCGTCTGCCAAATGCTGGAAATGTAAATGATGCTAACAGAGGACAGATTTTTCATTATTTCTCTTCACTTATTGTTTTTACTTTATTGTACTATCCACTCAGAGGTGTAGTGCAGTTGTTTAATGCAGTACGTCAGCACCAGAAGAATGTAGACGAGAAGATGAAGGAAGTCGGTGGATCTGAAAGGAAGAAGGCAAAAGTCCTTTCCTCAGTATCGAAGAAAGATTTTATTGACGTATTGAGAGGAACTGCCGGCTGTAACAAGGCAGCCATAAAGAATGAAAAAGCATCGGTGAGTGTTTTTAGTTCATCAGTAGAGTGTTCATTAGTAGATTTGCTATGTTTTGTTCAACTTAAAACTTTCAATTAAATCATAATATATTTTTTTGGTTAAGTGTTGCCCTGTATATGTGTGTGTGTGTGTATGTATATATATGTGTATATATAGATATAGATATATATAGATATAGATATATATAGATATAGATATATATATACACACACACACACACACAAATATATAGCTTTGTTATATTCAATGTCTGTTGCAGAATTATTTGTTACTGCTGCTGAGGAGGTCTAGCATTAAGGGTCTAACACTGCTCTTAACTCACTTGCTCTTATTTCAGTACGTGAAATCTTTAGTTTTAAAAGGGCATTAGGTTGGTGTAAAATTCTAAGAGCAGTGAAAGATGACAGCTCAGTGGTAGCCTAGTGGCTAAGGTGTTGAGCTGCCAATCGGATGGTTGTGAGTTGAATCCCAGGTGCACCAAACTACCACTGTTGTGCCCCTGAGCAAGGCCTTTAGCCCTCAGTTGCCCAGTTGTATAAAAATGAGATGTAAGTCGCTCTGGATAAGTAAATGCTGTAAATGTAAAAAAATGTTGTTGTTTTTTTTGTGATTATCGATGCTAATGCTTGATTTCGATTTGACAAATACCTAGCACGCCCTGCGATGGATTTGCAATACGCCTGAGATAGGCACAAGCTCCCGAGAAGTTCGGATAAGCGGTAGAAAATGAATGACTGAATGAAATACCTAGCACAGGAATTTTCTTTTAAACTGTGTGCATTTATTGCATAATACAGCAGAAGGTCTATAAAAGTCCCTTATCCAGAAAGACCTGCACATATCTTATTTTATACAATCGAGCAGTTAAGGGCCTTGCTGAAGGACCCAGATCTGGTAATTGAACAGAACCTTCCAATCTTTAGTCCAACGTCTTAAACACTGAGCTACCTTTTGCCCTGTGATGTCCCCTAATTCATGTTGCAAGCTAAAATTACAATTGCGAGTTTGCTTGCTTTTTTGCGTTAATTTCTGCAGTCACAAAATTGATTGCAGAATTTTTGTTAAATGGAATTGCATTATTTTTTTAGCTTTAAAACAGCTGGATCTGAGGTGTTGGTTACCTCTTGCTAAGTCTTTTTTATTTCTCTGTTCACTCGAGACTCAATCTTTTTATTTTATCTGCTTAACTGCTTGTCTGTTTTCATTTTCATGAGCTCTGCAAGTTATAAGGTTTGAGCTTGAGCCTAAACTAAATCTTTCATACTAACACACAGATCTTTATTTCCTGTATCAACTGTAAGTTATAAAGTAAACATAAATTAGTTTTTGAAGAAGACAATTAACACTTGGAGTGCAGACATAACTGATGTTGTCCACAAGGTGGCAGTCTTTACTCTAAATTCGTTGGCTGCAGATTTTAAAATGTTTGGACTTGATGCAGTGGATATTAAAAGGTTTATACGCCCCTGTTAAG
Organism: Tachysurus fulvidraco; assembly: GCF_022655615.1. Classification (NCBI taxonomy): domain Eukaryota; kingdom Metazoa; phylum Chordata; class Actinopteri; order Siluriformes; family Bagridae; genus Tachysurus; species Tachysurus fulvidraco. The sequence continues at coordinate 14,420,675 of NC_062520.1, read as the reverse complement.
ATATGGCAGGCTTTTGTGATGTAAAAAAATAATAAAACGTTATTTTTGTTCTAAATTATTTTATGACCTATAAATCATGTTTGTGAAATTGCATATAAAAATTAAAATAGCCTTTTTATAAGTGTGCATACCTCTTTAAACTAATACTTTGTTGGAGTACGTTTTGATTTTATCGCGCCACTAAGAGTCTCTTAGCATCTTGACTTGCCCATATTTCCCTACTCTTTCTTGCAAAATAATTCTACATCTATCAATTATAAGAACATTTCTTGTGGACAGCTCACTTAAGGCCACACCATAGATATTCTTTTGGTTAATCAGTTAATTTTTTTTATTTGGATGAATGCTGTGAAAAAATTGTTTTCATCTTTAGCTTACTAACATTATCTGAAGGTTTAGCTGCTGTTCATGATTCCCTCCACCTTGATAAAAGTACCAGTTATGGGTGTTGAAAAAATAGTGCTAAAGTGTGATGCTGCCACCACCATGCTTCATTGTGGGTATGATGTTCTTGCAACAAACATACCTTATGGAAATGGTATACCTTTTGGAATCGTTCTCATAAGATTATAACACATTTTCCCACATAGCTTGGGCCTGATTTACTTGTGCTTGGTTGTTTTTGTGAGAAAGGGCTTCCATTTAGACTCCATACCCCAGACATGAGAAGAATGAGAGATTATCACATGCAGTGAGTAATCTAGATTTATCAGATATTCCTTCACCTCCTTTAATGATGCTGTAGGTCTCTTGGCAGCCTCCTTGGTGCGTTTTTTTTTTTTTCCCTTGTTTTTTTTTTTTTTTTACAGATTTTGGAAGGACATCCTGTACTTGATATAAATGTGCTGCTCTATTTTCTCTATTTGTTAATGATGGCTTTTACGGTGTTCCATGGTACATCTGATGTTTTGGAAATCTTTTCCACCCCTCTCATGATATGATCGATACCGTTCAACAAGTGAGAAAAAACCCATGCCTTGTAAGCTCTTTGTGGACCTTCAGCTGTCGAATGACACCATGAAGATGTGAAGGAACTCCTACAGGAACAGCTGTTCTTTATTTGGGGTTAATTTGAATCATTTTATTGATGTAAGCTGTATAATTACTAATGAACAAATGATTGAATGTTATTCACAGACACATCCCTATTTATTAACCAGGTTACTGTAACCTCATTTTTTATTTAATATTCCCTATAAAGTTTCCGGTTGTTCTATTTAATTTTTTAAATGTTGTAATTTCACATCTGTTTGTCTGTCTATCAATCATTTTAACAAGGGAGTGTAGACTTTTTGTTCATTGTCCATGGAGACATGTTTTGACCCTTTGCATATGAAATGTTTCATCACCTGTTATGATGAATCACTGAATTGGCAAAGAGCCCGAGATAAGTGCTGAGTAATAATAGTTTCTTACACCAGTCCAGTCACCTTGCCAGACATCCAGAATACTTTGGACAGTAATAAAATTGAGAGTGCAGTGTGTTCTGTCCCTAAGCTATGCTCTTGTGTGTTCCTGGCAGTCTGAAGTGCAGAAAGAGAAGAAGCCAGCATGGAGTGTCCTAAGGGATGATTTCATGATGGGCTCATCCATGAAAGACTGGGATAAGGAGAGTGATCCAGAGGAGAGACATAAGGAGCCAGGGGATGCAGAAGACAGTGATTCAGACTGAGATAATCATTGTGTGTGTGTGTCTCTTTCCATGTGAGAGCACATCCATACATCACATGCTGTGTGTCTCACATGTAAGGTGGATGGACCTCATTCACAGACCCTGCTTTTATGTATGGGATCCTGTTCTGTGAGTTCTGAGCATTTGCTCATATAGCTGAGATTGGATTGGACCATATGTCAAGGTTTGGATTGAAAACCTGAGGCTTTTCAACACTCAATGGATTGTTCAATTAACCCAGAGAATTTATAATATTGCTGTTTAACTAGCTTTTTCTGTTTCAGCCATGTATATAGTTCTTTGATTATAGGCCAAGGAATAAAGTGACCTTTAACATAGATTGTGTACAGGTTTTCACTGCTAAAGCTGTTTTTGACTTGAAATTTAACAAATACAGCATTTCCATTTAATGTTTCCTCCTAAGCCCAAAAAGACATGCATGATACCTTAAGGTTTCTGATCTGTTAAGTAACTAACAGGAGAGTGCCCCTGGGCCGATTGGTTAGATGTTGAGATCCATGCCATTTTTTTTTTCTCTGTTACAGAAATTTGTAATCAGAATTTCATCAGATATTTTACTGAATACTGAAAGTGCCTAAATGTTCTGAAAAAAATGTAGTCTTACACACTACTGACTTCACTTAATCTTTAAGTGAAGTCCCCTAAGTTATCTAATCAGCCAATCATGTGGCAGAAGCACGATGCATAAAATCATACATCGCAGTATGTACATACCCTTGTTAAGAGCTTCAGTTAATGTTCACATCAGAAGTGGGAAAATTTGTGATCTTTGTGACTGTGTTGTTACTGTACCAGGTGAGCTGATTTGAGTATTTCAGAAACTGCTGATCTAGGATGTTCAGACAAATCAGTCTCTAGAGTTCATAAACGATTGCGCGAAAAACATCACACCATCTTGTTGACGGAGATCAGAGGAAAATGACCAGACTGGTTTAAGGTGGAATTACCTAATTTCAGATAAGCACTATTTACAAATGTGGTGGGGAGAAAAGCATCTCAGTAAGCACAACACTTCAAACCTTCAGCTGCATGAGCTACAACAGCAGAAGTCCACATCCACCTTTCAGCAAAGAACAAGACTGATACTAATATGAACACTGGCTCACAGAACCTGACCAGAAGCTGAAGACTGGCAGACATTTTCAAAGGTTTTTTTTTTCCCAGTTTGGGTGAGACTTTACTGACTCATTTCTGAAGCAGAGTGAGCTTCCTTTATTTTATTCTACAACTATAAAAAGTCAAATCTCTTTCTAAAGATGTATTTGTAAAATGTTCTACATCAATGGGTTTTTTTTTCATGTAAATTGATATAACTCGTAGAGAAACCTCAAACTATTTGTTCTCTTTTTAAAACTGATCATTTATAATGGATAACTTTATTCATGAGTCATTTTTATAGTTAGTTTAGGTACTTTCAGAATTATATTACTATTATGATTTTACAAACCTCAAACAATAGTATTAACCTCTGTTTTAGAATGGCCACATGGTGGTGCTCGGGCCAAACTGTAGAAGTATGCTTAAGCGTATGTGTGACAGGATGGTCAAGTATGACTTTATGACCTGGAGGGAAAACCCCATTTCAGTTAATGTAAACATACTTCACACCAGGAAGCTCTTAAAGACCCTGATGTTTAAGTTTACTCTAGCATCTTGCAGTATGATAAGCACACTTAAGACTGCACACACTAGTATTAATGTGGGTACGTGCACCTACTGAGCCTCAGTATACGTCTGTCTGGATGTCTCGGTAGGAGGGTTGCCAGGAAATCTGGCTTGCTCAGTGTGTGTGCCCTTTTAGGGAGCAGTCATGGTGGAATGAAGGATTTTGCTGACTGCTTCTTTTCACATTTTCTCATCTTCCTCCCAGCTCTGTTCACACATTCAATGGAAATATTTGCTGTGTGTCTTATCGCCCACAGAAGGCATGGCTTTGCGTTTTGGTCAACCTGTCTCGCCACGTAAAGTGTCCATCCGTCAAAGCAACACTGCACCCTTTCACTCAGGAATGCCAGCCTTCTCCAGGCCTTATTGACACTTGGCCTCAGAATGTGTCCCCTCGACATTCTATGTGTTCTTTCTCCTGCTTGCTATACTGGGCTGAATAAGAGTGTGTCTGAATTCCGGAGACTCACCTGTGGGGGAGATAAGGTTTGAAAAATAGCAGGTGGCTGAATGAGTGCACTTTGTGCCTTTCCTGACACAATTTATAATATGGAAAAGCTCTCAGCACACTTGCACACAATTAAAGACTTCTATCTGCTCCACATCTGTCAGTGTTAGTACTGATTTAGTGACCACATCTGGTTCACACAGGTGGCTGGTCTGGCAGAACACTTCTGACAGCCTGTCATAGCTGACCAATTGTTGGGATTTGGGTTAGGAGGGGGTATTCTGGCAAAAGATGAGAAAAAAAAAGGAATTCCCTGAAAGTGTAAATCAGACAGGTGGTGTGTGTGTGTATGAAAGCATGGAAGAGCAAAGGATTACATTAAACTTCTTAAATGTAGTGTCTCAGCAACACTACCTTTCATACCCAAAATATCTCTAACACATTTACATTTCTACATTTGGCTGATGCTTACATTTCTACTTTCATTCTGAAACGAATTACTAGTCCTTGTCTCACGGTACTGAGGAATGCAAACAATGTTCCTGTAAAAATAAGGACTTTTTCAAAATGTGCATTTATTGTAGCACCGAATGTACTGTATGTAGTGCATTGAGACAGGATACGATCAGAGCGCCTAAAGCCTCATTCAAGCACCCATTAGTGGCTCTCTGGACATTTTCAGATCTCTACTCAATCCCTGAGAGATCACACCAATGAAGTAGTCAAACAATGTTAATCTGGTCAAAGATTAACAAGAGCCCTTTCTGGTGTATTCTAATTCTTTCTGGTGTGTTCTATGGTGGCAGCTGTTAAAGCTGTCATATAAATTTAATCAGTGTTATAAAATGGTTAGAAAATCAACTGTGCCATAAATAATGGAAATGTGATTGTTTCATTGGTGAAGATTGAGCAATAATTTGGAAGGTTGTGAATTCAAATCTTGCCAGAGAACCTCTGTTGGGCAATCAAGTAAGTCTCTTAGTCCTTTACAAGTGAGAAATGATACGACGTAAGTCATTTGGGAGAGAAGTCCCTGCCAGAAAAATACATAAATGAATGAATAGTCATAAATTGCATTAGAGAGGAAAAAAATATGCAAAGACTGTGAATGGCCAAATGAAGTGTAAGGAAATATAAATAAAGTGCATTTAGTGAACTTTAACCAGTCGGCATTAGGACCTAGTGGATGTAGGTTTTTTCTGTCTTTTTGAACCTTGTCAACACGCGCTGAAATATGGATAATGAGTGGCCGTGAACGCGTAGGTTGGAGTCTAGTTTTCTCGATCTGAAGGCGATCACCACAATCTTGGTGTGAAAGAGCACGAAAGCACGTGGTGAGGTGCATCCCCTTTATAAAGCTCACTTTCTGTCCATGCAGCCGCCAGGAGATGGTGCGCGCTGGCACGCGGCACTGGCGTTTTCCACAAGAGGGGATGGAGAAGCGCACTAACGCTCTTTCTGTCGCGCCGAAGGGAAAATAACTTCTTTGCTCTGTTCGTTCCGTTCTTGTCTCTCAGCCTCTCTCTCACCCTCCGGACGTGTTCGCGCTCGCTGCATTGTTAAGTTTTCTCAGCGACAGATTAGAACGCGCGCGCTCGGATCATATACGACTGGACAGGCGGTGGAGATGCGCGGCGGCGCACGAGCGGATCGTGCCGAGTTTTAAAGCGCACCGCGTGAGGCGCGCTCACGGTTTTCACAGCAGGGTTTTGGGGAGCTTGGATGCGGTGGAGGTGCGCTGACCCGCATATCCTCGCAGAATTAAACTTCAGATGGCCGTGACTCTGACTCTTGGGCTTGCGGTGTGATCATATATGTGATCTGTTCTCCGTTTCTAGGATTTTTTTTTTCAAGCCATTTAAAAGCTTCTCGGTGCTGTCAGGCCAAATGGATATCCAGACACAAAGACCTATAACTAATGACCTTAGTATATCTTAAACTTTTCTCGTCAAACTTTTTTTCTAAAGGTGATCTGATGATAGGCTTCAAAATGCATTTATCGTCTCATTTGCTTTAATACGTGTGCTTAATTCAGCAAACACAAACTTTATTATAGCTCGAAAACTACTTCTTTTGAAAACTGTGGAGGAACACATCCATCATCCCCCGAAAATGAACCTCTTCGTAGTGAGTCTTCTTCTGAGCCTGGACCTAGTGGCCGTGGCGCTCGGCTTGTCCACGTGCAGCACCTTAGACATGGACCAGTTCATGAAGAAGCGCATCGAGGCGATACGCGGTCAGATCCTAAGCAAGCTGAAACTCAGTAAGCCGCCAGAGGAGTTCCCGGAGCCTGAAGACGTGTCCCGGGACATCATCGCCATCTACAACAGCACCCGGGACCTGCTTCAGGAGAAGGCCAACGAGCGCGCCGCCACCTGCGAGCGCCAGCGCAGCGAGGAGGAGTATTACGCCAAGGAGGTGCACAAAATCGACATGCAGCCTTTCTACCCCTCTGAGAGTGAGTGATACACCATGACATACCTGTTACAAAATGTGTTTCTATTCCACAGCAAGAGCCACTCATTGTGTGTTTGTGTATTTTTCAATTGTTTATTGAGCAATTAGACCCAAATGGTCACTTAGTAATCCAATTATTTTTATTTATGAATATACGTATAAACACATTTTTTATACAACTTTATAAATGATGGGTGGAATAACTTCACACTCAGTAAGCAGTACACATAGCATTTTAACCAGCTATTGCCTCAGTTACACTGGGGGCCTTCAGTGGCATCCAATCTGATTTGAAAAATGCATGCAGTAATCTTTTGGCAACAATGAAATTAAATTAAGTCCAATCCCAAACTGCTTCTTACTCCTTACAGAAATGTATGACATATTCAGAGCACTTCTCAGCTGTATGTTTTTCTAGATAGATGACTTCTTTAAGCTGCCTTGAAAGCACTCAAGTTTCTGCAGAACGTTTCTGGTTTCTACACACACAGATGAAATGCCAACACATGGACATGCTTCCATGTATTGAGTGAAAAACAAAGTAAAAAGAGAAAGAGAGAATGCATGTATAGTCTGTGTGTTCCTTATAATCCCCAGCATGAAGCCACTTTCATGTGCTGGATTACTTAAACCTTTTTACACAAGCCATTTCCACAATAATGTTTCAGTAAACAGGCCTACAAATGTTTATTAGGACCCCCCTATTCTGCTAGAATAATACACCACTATGCACCTACACAGGCCTACTGTGCATGTTGGTGATTGCAAAGTCATGGCTGTATAAGAAAAATAATAATATTCAATGGACTTATTGTGCCATTAATTCTGAAATGTTTTTTCTCCTCACAGATCAAATGTGAGCCTATACGTAGCACAGAGGCTAAAATATAATTACGAGATTTTTATATTCCCCAAGGTATAGTTTGCATTAAATATTATTCTTGGCCCCTTCTGTCGTACAAATACCCTAAATATGAATAGATCTGGCTTAGTGCCAGCCTCAGTCTGGAAGGCATTTATGGGGTATAAATAATACTGTGTCAACACACAGAGAAGAGAGGCAGGTTATTTTAGAAATCATCCGTTATTAATCTCCACTTCTGAGACTGCTGATATGGGTGAGTTGACTGAAGCTTGCCCAAATGCACAGGGTTATCAGCCTAATTTGGTTGGGCACCAGGAAGTCCACACAGGCAGCACTGCGGGGCACAGCGGTACTGGAAGCCACACAAAAATGCAGAGATCGGGGAGGGAGGGAGACCAAAAAAGAGAGTGCTAGCAAGGGGTGAGCTATGAGAGGGACACAGCAGGCAAAACCCATGAAACACTCCTGGAGTGCAGTAGAGGTAGCGTGCATATATGCTGCTCTGTGCCACATGCTCCATGGAAAATTCCAGCCGGAGACCCGCTGTTGCTGGGGTGTGGAGTGTGCTAGTCACCAGAGAGGCTTTCCCTTTCCTACACCCCTCTCCCCCTTTACACGCTGTCCAGAGTCTCTCAGGCATCTCTGCCTCACACATGGCCCTCTCTCCACTTCATATATATCCTTTCTAATCTGACATACACATTTATATATCATAAATACTTTCTATTCAGTTGGTGTGTTAGAAATTTTCAAAAACATCTCTAACTTTTGAAACGAAATATTTCCAAAAGCAGCTATTTTTATGCTGAGTATTTTATTAGGCAGACTCAGCAGGACTCTTTTCCCAGCATTCGGAATATTTGCCTTATTAGTAAGCACTCTGTGGCTGTATCAGCAGTTCTAAATGTACTTGATGTCTCTTACAGGCTCCAGGATTTGATACATGGTTTATTTCTCCCCATATTTTGGACACAACATGTCTAAAAGGTGAGGTATTCACATAGAAACATTAGTGTCCCAAAGGAGCATCGAATAAATCTAATATAGCATACAATTGGTCAGTTTTGTTTTCCCTACACATATGCTGAGCTATTAAATATCCATGCATGCATAAACTTGTGGCTAAGTGGAGATGAATACAAGCTTTCCACTGTGTGCATACATGGAATTAGGGCTCAGAAATGTTGCAGTTGCAGTCATTTTTATAGGGATGTCAGTATGTGCAATTTACTATCCTGTGCATGGGTAAGTTGTTTGATGGGTGTTGCAGAGTGGACTCGATTTCATAGATTACACGTGATCTGTTATAGACTGGGAATGTAGATAAATGGGACCATTTGTAAAGAGTGTAATTTGTTTTAATAAAGAGACAAAAGTGGGCTCTTAAACGCATTGCGAGCTAACAGGAGGATCTCTAAGTGGGATGTCAAATATTTACAAAAATATTGTACTTGTACCAGTTAATAGTCACAAAGCACTCACATATTTTGTGGTTGTGCTAAGTGGTATCCAATTTATTCAAAGCCTAAATTTGAGTGGTTGTTAAAATCATTTTAATAGAGGTTTAAGTTCAGCTATTGGCATAGTAAAACGAAATCTTAAGGCTCCTATTGTAGGCCCAGGTCTACCAAATCGATTTAATTAGATTTTATTCACTGTTGTTTTGAATTATGCTCCATTTTCATATTATAGTAATAACCATTTCCTGCATTCTACATGTTTTTAGTTGTCTAAATCTATGCAAATAATTGTGCGTTTCAGTACAAACATAATGATTAAAGCTATATGTTGGAGAGTACAATGATCAGTCAGGATCTATAAAGATTAATTCCTCTAGTTGAACAACCTTATTACCTGCTTAACACAAGCACACATCATAATTGTTATAGATCATTTAAGCAACCAAACTATGAACATATTTCAGTAAAGACAAGAAGTGTGTCTTGTACTGGTCGTATCAAACATAAAGAGAATAGCTGTAACAGCAGTTACTGTAGTGAACTGTATGGAGTGTTTGAATGTATTTTACTTGTGTCATGTAGATCATATAGATTTACATAGGAGTCAATTGTATGTATGAATATATGAAAGTTATGTGTCGTAAGTGACATATCTGACCATCTAAAACAGCACATCTCCACATCACCATTTGTAAGGCCATGTAACCAAACTAATCTATCTTTAGTGCATTGTCTTTAAAGACATCCAGTCATCTTAGACCTGGATTATAATTCTACATTTGCGTATTTGTGAATTTGTGAGCACCGCAAAGTGGACAGCCGCATAGGTGACTGCTTTCATACTTTTAGACAGAACGTGAACATGAACACTATTGGAGCAATAAAAAACTATTTTGGAATTTTGCATTTCAATTTTGCTAAAAGAATGGACAGAGTAAGCCAACTAACAGTATGTGCTTCTGGCTTCAAAGTTACTGTACTGATACTGTACTAAAGTTGACTTTCTGATGTCAACCCCATTGAACATCTTTGGGATAAACTGGAAACCAACTGCAGTCCAATCCTCCTCAGCTGATGTCTATTGTGGCTGAAAGGAGAAATCACCAAAGCCATGCTCCAAATGTGCATATACTTCCTGGAAGAATAGAGATTGTTATAACAGAAAAGTGGACTAAATCTGAAAGGATTCATGGGTGTGATGGTCAGTTGTCACCAAACATTTGGCCACCAAACAGCAATATTATTCTAAACATCTGGAATAAATCCTCCAGGACTTCCTATGTTGATGTTTCAGGCTACACATTAAAACATACATCAATGCCTCAACCAATCCCCACTGATATGTAGGCACTACAGATCATATTCATAATCCAAATCTGTGCATCATAATACAAATAAGATACAACACAGTATAAATAAGCAAGCATAAGTATAAATAAGCCGTTAGGGCATTATTGGACACCATAAAAGTCTCAGTTTGTTTTTATGGCAGTGTTCATACAGCTAAAATACACTTTTCTCCCTACCCATGAACTTTGAGAGAAACATTCATCTGTCTAAATTTCCCTGGTCTGAACTGTGCATTAAACTTTAATTATCACTTAGCACTTAGTGGAAGAATTAGTCATCTTGGAAAACTTAAGTGTCCTGTCACTCTGGGCCAAGATGGACATACTGTAAGAGTTTTGACAAATCTTTAGGTATATAAACTGTATTTAAAGGGTGACATTTTTATTTACCCATTGGGCTGTTGTCATAGTATCTTTTATCAATAACCAGACCAGATTTTAAAATATTTATGAATACATATTGTACTGTTCAAAACTTGTATTCTATGTGTTCAGTGATAACTATGTATGCATGCTAGCATTAGAAGAAAAAGCAGCTCAAAAGAGGCTGAGGGAGAGAGTGAGAAGTTGAAGTGTGTCAGTGTTTTTGCAGCTTAGCGAAAAGCCTAGTGCGTGTGCATGACAGATTATGTTTAGTGACTGCAAGAGAACACTCGAGCCCCTCTTCCCTCCTGCACTGTAAATAAACACTGTGGTGTGGAGGGGCTCTCCCAAAATCAACCCAGCACACAGAGCCATGCAGAGACCTCCACACCCCTGCACAAGAGTGTGCAAGGGGAAGCCTTCGCTGCTGTGCAACCCATCTGTGTGATATCAGTGGAAACAAATAGAGTTTGATCTCCAGCAACCCGCAAGGAGTGAACATGCATGTGATAACACTTTATTAACACACGCCTGGAGAGCATAATCGAGGAGATGTGTAGCTAGCAAAGGCATTCAGTCTGTGGTTCTGTGCTTTGTAAGCTGCTGCTCTTCTTCTAGGAGTAATACGTTGCACATTGAAATCCGTGACACCAAGCTGATCTCTCAGCCTCTTTTCTGTAGCTTTCTGTTTTGATTGTGTGGGCGTAGGTGTGTTTGTGTTTGCGTGTTCGATCTGACGTCAGAATTTAAATTTCATGCCAAATCTGTACAATTTTTAAGTATCAGATTAACCCAATATTTTTTTTTACTAGATACATTTATAGATTTAGAGCATCCAGATTCTAAATAGGAAATCTTTCTTCCACTCAATGAGGGTAAGAAATTAGTCTATGGGCACACTGTGCATGGTGGAGTTGTGAAAAGAGGGGCTCAGTAAACTTACGCAAGACCTGGATGCGATGCCGCTTTTCCAGCGGCCAAACTCAATTGCGTAACTTTGGGAGAGAGTATAGAGCGAGAGAGAAAGAAAGAAAGAAAGAAAGAAAGAAAGAAAGAAAGGAAGAAAGGAAGAAAGGGGGAGGGAGAACGAGCGTAAAAGAATAACAACTTTTCCTCCAACACTTTCATACTGTTTACAGCAAGAGCACAGGTCCTGCGTAATATGATATTCTAACACAAGTAAATCCTAGTGTGGGAAAGAGATCTGGAGCCTATTTATCTCTCATGGGGCTGTAGGAGTGAGGGATGCACTGGAAAGGCGTGTGGAGTATTGCAGAAGATTAATTAAGTCAAACGTTGAGGAGGCGATGTGTGCGAGAGAATCTGCCAACTGTCATTCCCATTATTGTTTATCTGTATTGTGATTTCACAGTTCTGCAAATGGCAGTAGAGTGTGCAGGATGCGACACTGTAAGAACTGTTTTTCCAGCAATGTTTCTTCGCAAATGATCTGTGACACCATGGCAACAACGCAGTAATTCTGAAATTTGATAAAGGAACAAGCTTTTGTCTATCTGGGCTGGTTTTAGCAGAGTCATTGAGAATCTCTTCATTGCAGTTGCTTGTTTTCTGGTTGCCATACAACAGTTGAAGGGAAGCCTGTACAGATTGCCAGCAGGACAACAGCCCTTTCCAAATCAACTATCTCTTACCTCCTCTCCCCATTGTTATTGTGTGTGTGTGTGTGTGTGTGTGTGTGTGTGTGTGTGTGTGTGTGTGTGTGTGTGTGTGTGTGTGTGTGTGTGTGTGTGTGTTGATTGGGCTGTTGCTGGGAAGGAACCGTGAACAGACTGACAGGAGTTTATGCATGGGTCTTCAATGCTTTGGATATTTTTAGTTCCCAGGGATTATGTGCAGAGTTGTTTTCAATTTGCTATTGGCAGGTGAGTGACTGGGCGGAGGCATCCGCATGAAATGGCACAGGCAGGAGCGCTCTTCTGTCTCAAATTCTCTTTCAATCTGTCTCTGTATCTCCACCTTTCACTAGTTCCTTCCTTGCTCTAACCATTGCTTCTCATTCTCTCTTCTCCTACTCCCACTCCTCTACTGTTTTCCTGCTCTCTTTGGTAAGACCAAATTGGGTTCCACTTCTCCAGGCCTTGAGTCAACCAGTAGTGTTCTTAGACACGGCAGTCTTGCCACATATCAAAAGGAATGATAGTCTGACCTCAGAGCATTGCTCTACTCTACGTCTTTGTCTCTTCTCTCTTTATTTGATCGGTAATTTCATCCTGTCTTTTTCTCACCATCAAGTGTGAGAAGGAGAGAACAGTGTGTCTTTCTGCAGAGGAAGCAGGGGGAATCCGACAGCATATCTTACAGAAGTGTGAAATGCTCAAAAGTAGGTCAGATACTTTCCCCTCTACTCACCCTGAAACTTTTTAGCCCTGCCATAATTATATTTGTTCAGAGATCTCAATTTCAAGCTGTAAAAAAAAAACTGAATAATGCTTTTCAATATGAACAAACTTTGTTATTCTACTCAGAATTTAAAGATTATTTTACTTTGAATAATTTAATACAATTGAAATAAAACTTAATTTCCTTTTTATGGGTCCTTCCTCAAGAATTTGCTTTTTAAAATAAAACCTATATCTTTTTTACTTTAAAACTTCAAGAGCTTTTGTTGGTATGGTTATGTTTAGGGACAGATTTTGTGCATTTGTACAGCCTGTGTATGTATATGTTAGGCTCTGTATGCGGGTAACTTTATCTTTATCTCATCTCTCCTTTAAACTACCATAAAACTGTATTTTTCCACTGTGCCTTGTATAAAGTGAGTTTGACTGCCTGCTCAGCAACAACAGTTATATATGCACACTGTATACTGGAGAGAATCCATTGCACAGGAAACAAATCTGGGGTCAGCAAACGAGTAAAGGACATTGGGAACGAATTCCTGGCACAGATCTCCTGATCAGTGAGAAGACACACTGGCGCAGATTTGGAACTTGGCTCCAGTGTGCTGGAACAAATGTAATACCCCAAGATGCAAATCCTGGTTAGGGTAAACAGATCTCAGAGCTTCTTTTGTATGCATATTATGTGCAGGGAAGCAAACATTACATCCTCTGTTTGCATGTGTGGATGTGCGTTTCTGTGAGGGTGAATGAGGTGAGGCTTATGTGTGTTGGGTGGTGCAGAGATGTGTTGGCTTAGAGCCTATTGAGCGCAGGCCGAGCAGTGGTGGCTGATTATCAACAGACCAAGAGAGGATCATCTACTGCTGTAGCACAGGCCTTCAGGCCAGGCAGGAAGAGGAGGGAAAGGCATCTGCACGAGTGTTCTCCTTCAGGAAGGAAGTTCTTGCTTGATGGTTTTAAGAGTTCACGTTTCCTCCTGTTACTTTTCACTCAGGAAGCCATTCAGGATCTATTAACCAAATGTTTGTAATGGCCTGAGATGGAGAGGCTTATGAAGGAGAGAATGAAAACAAGGAATGTGCAAAAGCTGAGATTCAGTGTTATAGCATGTGAAAGAAATTTGCATGATGTTTAATGTAGAGTTAGAAGTAATGTAAAGTTAGAAATGGCCTATATATATATATATATATATATATATATATATATATATATAGGCCATTTCTAACTATATATATATATATTCATTCATCTTCAGTAACTGAAGTAACTTTATTCTGGCCAGAGGCACTGTGAATCTGGAGCCTATGGCAGAAACTGTGCGCAGTCCTTTGCACACATATTCATGTTTCTGGGAGGTGGGTGGAGGAATCCATACAGACACAGAGAAAACACTAAGCTGGGGACCTAGGAGCTATGAGATGCATCCAAGCTGTGCTAATTCTCATATATAATATATCTGAATTGAATTTTTGGCTTCTAAAGTAAGTAAGATATCGTAAAATGAATGATTCTGTAAAATTCACGGTTCATGCTTACTGTTAGGCTTTCATATCTTACCAGTAATCTAGTGAATCTATTCCCTACAAGTCTCCCAGTAATATCACCCATTGGACCAAAGAAAACACTTAGTCACTTAGTAAAAACTTAGTCACAGGTTTCTTCAAACTTGTCTGCTGTGACTGCTGGTTTTCATTCTAGCCACATATAAGAATCAACTATAAAGTATACAGGAAGTACTCTTTATAATTGATTGGAGAGCAATCTGAACTAATTAAGTAAGTGGAATCAGGTCCTGCTTGGTTAGAATGAAAACCTGTGGCCTTACCAGTTCGTTGTAGGTTGAGTATCGAAGAGTCCGAACTAAGTGTATAAAGCTGAAAGGAATAAAAGAATAACTTCCTACAACCTTAGCAAGTGTTAGTTGATGAGAACTTCCTCCTGAAATATATCTGAAATCCTTTTCTGAAGCAGGGCAAGGGAGCATTCAGACCACAGTGGCGCCAGTTGTGGTGGATCACATTCATGTCAAATTCATATAAATCAGTGGTAACGTAGTTACTCTCCTCTTTGCTTCTCAACCTCAGTAACTTGGTGGTTTGCTTACTGAGTCAGCCCAAATTCCCAAGCGAATCAGAGTGTGACAGGAAAAACATGGCATATTGGGATTAGAGGTCTCAATATTTCTTAGTATGCCTGCACGTGATGTAATTTTATGTGTAAAGACACAATAGTTTGTGTTCATCGCAGCAGCGTCAGTAGTTCTCAGCTCAAAGTCTCCAGCGCAAAGCTGAACACAGCAGAGTCATTCATAGAGTGCGGATGCTTGGGAGAAGTTTATATAAACTCTGCTCCTTAAGATGGCCTACTGGAGGTTTGAAGTGTGATTTTTTTTTTCTTTTCCTGTTGATGAATGGGAAAGAAGCTAGCAAGCGCTTAGTTAGTCTTGGCCCATATGTCCTCCTGGTCATACACTGAAAAGTTAGTATTGGCAGCCTGTCAGAAGGATCATCTGAGAGAGAGAGAGGGAGAGAGAGAGAGAGAGAGAGAGAGAGAGAGAGAGAGAGAGAGAGCATGAGTTTTGGAAACAGTTTTGTAATGTTAAATGTCAATTGTACATCATTATATTGTCTCCACTATATATATTTTTGCCACACTTCTATACAAAGTAGGCCGAAACTCATAGTTTTACATGTAGTTCCATCATCACACACAGGCACCTATTATCTGATGTTGAAAATCCACGGACAAAGCAGCTACAGTCTACTTCGACCCCATACACACACACACACACACACACACACACACACACACACACACACACACACACACACACACACACACACACACTTCATTCCCATGAAGTAGAAGTTAGTAAATGGGTTTTTCCCTGAAAATCATGATTGAACTCACTGTCATGCTGACTCTAGAAGCAGCTGCTAAGCATTTTTTTACTCGCTGGTTGGACATCCTGCTTGTGTAGGCTCTTTAAACAAACCACCGCAGTTCCTTAATCCTCGGCTTCTGCACACCCTAACAACCATTAATTTAGGACTTCAGGCTGTGTCCCACACCACTGAGCAGGCTAAACTACAGCCTCCACAACTACATAGGTGATTTCTGTCTGTCTGGACATGCCAAGTATACATCGAATATACCTGGTTATGGGTCAATTATTGTAGGGATAGAGGTATGTAAAAACTGTGCCTATAGATGGCTATCATGGTAAGCTGGGCTTGTGAGTTAAGAACTGTAGTTTGTTTGGCATTTGAACGCTTTTACTCATTTGCAAAAAGATGTTCATATTACAGTGTTTGACAGTTCACTGTGCTGTTGCTACATGGTGTACAAGACCCGGTCAAAACACACAGCTGTCACACATGGTTTAGAGTATTATGCAAGTGTTGTTGTACTGCTGGGCTCATACAGGCACCACATCCCCAGCTGTCTCTGATCTATTTACTAAAACATCCATTTTTAAGAATTCTTTATGCTAGAGTGGATCATGACAAATTCATTAGCCTTTGTATTAAAAGAAGAAAAAAAAAACACATTTGCCTTTCCTATCACCAATATATCTGTCAAAATGTGTAATACTGTATCAAGACTTATATCAGTACATCAAAATGTTTAATATCAAGGGTTGTTACTTCCTGATATAAACCTAAATGTTAGTCAGGTACATTGTTTGAGTCAGGCATTTAAGCATCAATTCCAATGTCCTCCAAGTAACCCTTGGTTAAATAACTGATGAGGTGTGTACTACAGGTGCAATCCAGAAGTCTTCTAGAACAGTCTGAATCGTCCAACATATGGCTCTGCTATCAGGTCCGTTCATTTGGCAGCAGCCTCTAATCGCTATTGAAAAAGCTTTGCCAAGAACATACAAAAACAGTGCAGCTGGTGTTAAAGATCTTTGTCCTGTACACATATGACAGTCTTTGATTGTCAGTAAGAGAATCCGCTCTATTTTACAGATTTTATCTCTCCGACCCACTACAATCCCTACTTCAGACGGCTCAGGTTTGACGTCATCCCCATGGAGAAGAACGCCTCGAACCTGGTGAAGGCCGAGCTGAGGATTTTCAGGCTGCAGAACCCAAAGGCCCGTGTGTCTGAGCAGCGCATTGAGCTTTATCAGGTGACCCATATACATAACACAGGTCATTATGAGTGTTCAATATGGAAGACTTGCAGTATTATCTTGAAGACATTATGTGTCCGTACATTACTCTGTTTGTCAATACAAAATTCTAATGTTTACCATTTCAGCACCTTCAATTGAACTGAATCAATTTGCAATATAATGCAATCAGCAAAACCCCAGAAATATATAAAATAATATAACACAAGCCAGGTCACCTTGACTAACCAATTCTACATGCTATCCACATCAGTTCATAAAGATATTAAGTGGTTCTATTTATCAAAATATAAATTTAGGAATAGTCTAATTTAGCAATCATGATCCTGACCAGGCAATTACTAAGGATAAATGAAAATATGCTGTAAATATATCTGAATGTATGTCAACCCGGGGTTTGTTTGTCTGGCATAAAGTAAAAATTCCAGCTCACCACATTATTGGTTCCCCAGCTCAGTGCACACCTCTAAACTCAACTAGATGCCCTTTGATCCTGCTTAGAAAATAATGCATTCATACGGTGTTTGGTTTCATCCATTCTGTACAATCATATATAATCATTTTAGTGGTAGTGGTAGCTCAGTGATTAAGACTCTGCTAATGATCTGTTTGTTAGCAAAGTTGTAATGTTTTATTGAGGCAGAGCCCTTGAAACTTTATCTGTTTATTGTCCTATTTTATGGTGGAATTGTAGCCCGTCACAAATTAGTCATTAATGGTAGTGTTTACAACTATCAAAATCCACACTAAATAAATGACCCACACATAATCCAGTAAACAGCTTTTCTTCACATAGATAGCAGTGATTGTTTACTGTTTTTCCTTTGAATTCTGGAGGGTGATTGAAAATACCAATTTTCTGTCTCTGGCTTCCACTTGGCTCCCCCTCCACACTATGGTGTTTATGCCTAACGGCAGCTATGACAGGTGCAGTAAACACTAGCTAAGCTGGGATTCACTCTCCCTAACACACAGATTATGATGATGTATGTGGTATAGAAGGTGCAGTGGGAGAACATTTTTCAGCCTTAAAATCCTTTCGTGATACAACATAACCCACAGGCTACATACAGGACAGATTTTATAGGACATGATTTAGCCTGTCTTACTCTGGAGGGCTGAAAAAAAAACAAAATAAAAGTTTATGGTTTATTTCAGAATAAACCAGATAAACCTTCCAACTTATTGTCTATAAATAGGAATTTCATTACATCATGACAGGGTACATTTTTTATTTCTTCCTTCACTTTCTATGGTTTTCACAGCATCTTGACAGTGATTTTTACTGTATCACTATCTCCTGTGGTGAAACTAAACTACAGCTTTACAGCTAGACAAGGCCCTAGTTCCTCCTACAGATGCCTGTAGTGTAGCTGTGGGTCTCTAGTGTACACTCTAACCTCTTAGACCCAGCATGAGCCTCATGTCTAACATTTGCCACGGAGGCGAGGCAGGCCGAGTTTCTCAATGTTGCAGACCCAGCAGTGTTTTACACATTAAGGAGTGCATGATCCAACGTAAACACACAGCCATGAAGGACAGAGCAATAACAGCTTGGTCCGGCCAGCATCTGTTTCCGCCAGCACAGCTCCTCCGAGCCTTTTTCCCAGACCTGGCTAATCGATCAGGGAGTCTCCAACGGGAAGGGGCGGAGTAAAGAAGGAGTAGGTGGAGAAGGTGGTGGGATGTAGATGGGGGCAGGGGGCCTTGTCCAGACCCGTGCAGCTGAACTGTTTATAACTTTGGCTTTAACCAGCAGGCAGAGGGCCAATCTGTATTTTGCACTCACTGGGACACTGCAGGAACGAGAAAGGAAAGAAAAATTTGGGAAAGGTTGTAAGGGGTTTGGGAACTGTTAGTTGTGAGCGCTAAACATTTTTTCTGTTTCTTTTTTCTAGATCCTGGGCCATAAAGACCTCGCATCACCCACACAGCGCTATATTGACAGCAAAGTGGTGCGCACTCGTACAGAGGGCGAGTGGCTATCCTTTGACGTAACCGAAGCGGTCAGCGAATGGCTACTTCACAGAGGTAAAGGGAAAAAGTGAGCAACTTTTGTATGTGTGAGTGTCTACTTGCATATCCTTTACCCAAAAACAAATACGACAATTTATTGCCCTTCAATAAGCTGGCTAGCTACGCTTACTCTTTAGTCGTCATATTTAATCAGTTGCGGTTGTGAGGGAGAGCTGTGGTTGTGGTTGAGAACAGAATAGCAACCACATCAATCACGTCTTTTAAGACAGCAAAATATGAAATGAAAACATTTTTATATTGTATGCACGTTAAAGTATTTTTCATAATACACTGATAAAGTATTGTCAATTTTACACTATATAGATTATTGCCATGTTTTCTAGATAGTAAAATATATGGCTAAAATTGGCCTGCAAAATCATACATATATTTAAAGTGTGTAAATAAATAATTAAAATAAGGCATTATATACTGTATAAAACAAAGGGGTAGAACAATGCATATGATGTGTGTTTTAATCATAATTATTTAGTAGTAAAAACAATAAATAGTATTATCAGGATAAAAGAGGAGAAGCCAAATTTGCTGTAGTATACAGTTAGAGAGTAATATATTGGATGAACAATGTGTTGGAAATGTTGCAGAAGTATTTCTGCACAACATTAACCAAACATTCAGCATAAGTAAAGAAAAAAAAAATTCTGAAAATTAAATGAAAGAGATGAGTGAGAGAGCACTAAGTGCACTGGGTGTTAGTCAGCATTGTTGGCAGGATTGTGATGAATGCAGAAGTTGGCTCTGTTTGCATACTGTAGAGGGACTGGTGGCTTTAGCTGTGTCTTCACATGACGGAGAGAAGGAGTGAGTTATCTTAGTCACCCAAATTCTGTGTCAGCTCCAGGGTAAGCTCATCAGCTTCCACTAGGTTATCCGATTTGACTTCTTCCGCATTCCCTCCCTCAGACAGAAACAATGGATTCAAGATCAGTCTGCACTGTCCTTGCTGCACATTTGTGCCATCAAATAATTACATCGTTCCAAACAAGAGTGAGGAGCTGGAGGCCCGCTTTGCAGGTGGGTTGCAGTGTGGGAATGTGTGCATGTGTGAGAAGAGAGGAAATTGAGAAAGTGTGTCATCTTTCTGCAGTTCAACAAGGGATTTTTTTCCTTTAAGTTTTCTTTTTAATCAGTCTGAACAAAGTTGTCCAAGTTTGAAAGAATACATCTGCAGATGCTCTACATATTTGTTTCTATCTCACAGCAGGACACCTAATCTTCTAAATCCACCTAGCTGATTAAAATGTTTGCAGTAATTTCCATATTCACTGAATTAAAAATGTTCTCACTTCCTGGCTTTGCTAATCAGTTTTGGGGATGCTGCTTGACAGGGATTGATGATAGTTTCCGCCGTCACAGTGGCCAGTCTCCACACTTGCTGCTCATGTTGCTCCCATCCTACCGCCTGGAGTCCCAGCACAAGAGCCACAGACAAAAACGAGCCCTGGATGCTGCTTTCTGCTCCAGGTCAGAAGACATATAGTCTCCATTTAGTTCTAGAAAAGAGTGTTTTGTAAACCACAGTGCTTTACCATGTGCCATTATGCATCTGGGTCATCAAATATCCACATACTTGCTTTCAATTGACAGGAATGTTCAGGACAACTGCTGCCTGCGCTCACTATACATTGATTTCAAGAAGGACCTGGGATGGAGATGGATCCATGAGCCAAAAGGTTACAATGCCAACTTCTGTGCTGGAGCATGTCCTTATCTCTGGAGTGCAGACACCCAACACACTAAGGTAAGAATATTTAATGCAATAAAATGTACTCAATACAGGCCAGAAGCTTAGGAGTGGAAAGTTTTAAAAAATATATTACAATTGATTTCATTTGCCAACCAGAACCACAACACAATGTTTTCTCGTCAAGGTGTATTATGCAAAATGCTCTGGCCTTGAGAAACACTTAATATGGCTTCTCCTTTGAGAGTTATTTGAGCACTCAGAGAAAAAATGACTTAAAGTAGATGCACAGCATACCTACCATATCTAAATAAAGGCAGCAGTTTGTCGTTAAAGCTAAAGGAAGTAAAATGCTCAGTTTTATCTTTACATATAAACTTATTTTTATTGCTTTCAAATTTTTGGTCTATAGTGTAACCTTGAAATTAGCTTTGTTATCCTGTTTGTAGCCTTGGATCATATTTCTGAGAAGTCTGATACTATTATAGAATCCATGCAGACTTAATTAATTAATTAATTAAGGAATATCTAGCTCATGTTGATGTAAATCATAATTGTAGCATTGTAGATAACCTAAGTATGTGGCCATTCACGCATCAGAAACAGATCAGATATTCGATATTTCCATGGTACACCATATTCTTAGAATCTTGGCCATTAATTGTTATTGGTGGGTAATTATGCACAAATATGTGCATAAATCGTGTGTTGGATTTTGTCATTGTCATATTTATCAAAAAATAAGAAAAATAGTAGCTCTGTAGTCTTTGAATGACTTTGCACAAGTGATCGGAAGGTCATGAGTTCAAATCCCAGAACCACCAAGCTGCCACTGCAGGAGCCTTAAGTCAGGATCTGAACCCTCAACTGCTCAGCTGCTCAAATAAGATACATGTAAGTTGCCCTGGATAAAGGTGTATGCCAAACATTATAAATATTATATATATAATATGTACTATGTACTTACCGTTCTATATTTACAAGTGGAATGTCTAAGCTCAGGATTCCTTTTTAAAGGGGTAAAATTAATTGGTTTTTAATCCAGTGCAGTACATTTGTGATTACTCTTCAATCCTATAAAAGTTTAAGAGAGTGGACATGGTAAAGATGAATCTTTCCTCTCTTTAATGAGTAATTTTGTGTGTCATGCAATTTGGATAGAGCTCACGTGCACAATTAAGACTTTCGTGTCAGACACTAGAAATATGGACTGAACTCATTTTGCAATTACAGTGTGAACAGAAAATTAAATATGTTTATTGTAAGGGTTTCAATCCCTGCTGATTTGCATCACATGTGTTTTTTTGTTTTGTTTTGTTTTATTTTGTTTAGTTTTCCAATTGCTAACAAGCTTCAGCCAATACTGAAGCAATTTTTCTAAACTTTTCATAATGTTTGCATTACCAATATGAGTCTTGGCCAACCAGTTGATTTCATCTCCAAAACTCGCGCAATCCAACAAAACACTTCAAACATGTCTCAAAACAAGCTTGTTTGACTAATTCGCTGTCTAAAAAAAAAAAAAAACTGTAAATGAAAATATTAGATAAAAAATGCAATACAAACACAAAAAGACGATGTCCATTGTTAAAAGGGCTTTTCAAATAAAACTGAATCTTCTTCTTCTTCTACCGCTTATCCGGGGCCGGGTCACGGGGGCAGCAGTCTAAGCAGGGATTTAAAACTGAATTAAAAATTAATTTAATTGAAAGTTATATTATTTATATTTATTATATTTATTATTAGGTATGCCAGTATTTAAATAAGCAAACAACTGAAATTTATCAAGCATTCAACTCACCTTAACAATGCTGCATATCAGAATTATAACATTGTTGACCTCAAAGGATTGGGGATACAATGTAGGTGGAAAAAGTCAGGTGTAGATTGAACCAACAAATTGAAGTTAATTTGTTGGTTGATTGTATATTGATTGATCTTGCACTAATTTTCAGTAACTCATTTAAAGACACTACTTTACTGTTCATGCTGTGAGCAGCCAAAGGATTCCGAGCAGATGGGGTTTCCACACAGGCCTATGGCCTGAGATTTAATGCATCATGATTTTATTGTGCATACAAAAATTTTAAATTATTATACAAAAGAAGAAATTTTCCTGTGTTGATAACTGTGTCACTAACTGTGTCAACACTACTGAAATACTGTAATATTAATTGATAATAACATTTGTTGTGTTCTCCCTCAGGTCCTTGGTCTATATAACACCATTAATCCAGAAGCATCAGCCTCTCCATGCTGTGTGTCCCAAGACCTGGAACCTCTTACCATCCTTTACTTCATTGGAAAGACCCCCAAAATTGAGCAGCTTTCCAATATGATTGTAAAGTCCTGTAAATGCAGCTAGGAACTGGCTAAAGCTGCATACATACACACACACACACACACACACACACACACACACACACACACAGCACATACACTATAATTTTAATTCAGTCACGAACTGTCTCATTCACACAGGTATAGAAATTGCTGTGCAGGCCGGGAACAAAAATGTACATTTCCTTCAACCAGCATATGTATTTGTTCAAATTGAGCACACAAAGGCGCACATGCAGAGTTTGCACTTAAGTGTGCGCATACATGTTTGTGTGTGTATGTGTGCTGGGGGGAAAATGGCCCTTTTAGTACATCTCATCTCACACACTCATCACACCAGGACGTGAGTATGGTAAACACTGGAAGTACATGATTAAGTGTCTACATGTGAAGTAGTAGAAAAGAGAATCCCTCATTTCAGCAAACAGTTAGAGCAAACCCTGTCACTTTCTTTCCTTTCTTTACCTACACACCCCTCAAAACCTTAGTAACATTTGTTTTTTGTTATTTTTAAAGCTGGTTTTGATTCTTGGAAATAGTTGAAGACTTTACTTATTTAATGTCAGTGGGGCCTGTTAGTGACTTTCCTGGCTAAGACATGACAAGAGGAACGGGAAAGGGAAAGGTGAAGAGATTTTGTGATATGGAAAGACACCAAGGGACTGAAAATAGTTTTGCTAAATTCCGTTGCAGATGAACAAGAGTTGAACAAGATACTTCCAAAAAAACAAGCATGTGAATGACTGGAAGAGTTCGAAACGCAGCAGGTGTGAAGTCTGCCTCATGATATGCCCAGAGTTAAGGAATCTGCTATAAAAGGAGGATTTTTGAACTTGGAAAGTGTAGGGTCTGTGACGCTGTGAATCATGCAGTTAAAACAAAAAGATTGTTTTTCTTGTTATCATTTGTAATGCGAGTGATCATGATTACACACTACATAACACATTATATACTACAGAACATCTGTCATGATTACAAAAAAAAAAAAAACATTCACGCACATGCACTCCCACACGTTTATCCTAAAAGGCAGTTTTTTTACAAGGCATAAAAGAACATAAAAGTGTTTACTTTAGGAACTTATAATAAAGGAACTTAAGAGGTCCTATAAAACCAATCTTGCTCATCAGGTACAGTCATGTCAACATCCTACAAAGTAATGAGTTGAGAATAGGTTTATGGTAGGTGACAATGTATGTCATGTGGAAGGCTTGGAAAGGAGATTGTGTCAGTAAAGTCATAGGAAGGACAGGACAACAGCAGAGGGATATTTGCCAAGTGATTAGAGGCATGTAGAGCAGATGTCTGACAATGTATCTGTGGCTGGCTATGGTAATGAGAGTCAGTAAAAGCCTGGCACTTCCAGCTTATCAAGTTACAACATGTGGCATAACTGGGGCCAGGCCAGCCTCACAAGCGTACTTGAGTAGCCATGGATGGATATGTGCCATTGAGAAACTTTGTGTTGCACTCAGATCTGAGAGCAAAGCCCCTCCTTTGTTTATTTTTCCCGTTCCAAGGAACCAAGATCCTTTGATACAAAGAATTGCACTGACTGTATTTTATTACCTTTTTTTATTTGTAACTTGTTTGTTGGATTTTTACTTGTAGTTCATGCCCCAAACCTCATCCATAACATATTGCAAGTGTTAATGACATGAATAACTTCAGTAAAGAAATTTGGCCAGGCAAAAAGGAAACAGCTCAGATGAGTGTAGAATGATCTTTTCAACATTATATAATATGTAGGTGACAGTATACAACACCCATAACCCCAGGCTCCTCATAGTGCTAGTGGACACAGGAAGTGGAAAGAAGCACAACCATTGTCACATTAGAACAGGGGTTTCTTTATTCCGTCCTCCATCACCTCTCGCCAAACCACATTTGTTGTTCTTTTTCCATTTCTGATCATGTTAAGCCATGTAAGAGAGAACTGTGTGACTCTGACTTCCTGGTTCTGATGTGATCTAGAATAGAGTGTGGCACGGCCAAGGGTTTTCGAGGACCATATCAGTGACCTCTGCGTTAGACCTGTATATTGTTATTGTTGTTTATGATGATGTTGATCTTGTTGACCCACTATGATGTATTGTAACACATTATTGTTGTGATGCTCTAGTGGTAAATAAATTATTTAAGTAACAAGGGAAACGACGTGTGTCTACCTGTCTTCCTTTGGGATACTGTATGGCTACTGTTTAGAATAAAAAACAAGGGTTAACACAAAACAGTTTGCCTTAATTTCATTACAACTGCGTGCACTAAACTGGAAGCATGAATATGAGATTTCAAAGTGAAGTTAAACTTTACAACTTTTATTTCCAGGTAAATTGTCAGTATACACATTGTCTGTATATACTGTACAACAAAATAATATTTCATGTATTCTTAAGTTTATACCCAGTTCTCACTAATAATTTGTACCTAAGACCTACTGTTGTAATCATAAAAACTGTCCTGTG